>NC_041391.1:702865432-702872543 GCF_002162155.2 Triticum dicoccoides | reverse complement strand
ATACATAGAAATATATAAAAATTAGTAGTTATGCACAAGAGGCAAGTTGGCATAGTAGTTAGTTCATTTCACTCGCACTGAAGAGATTGCGAGTTTGATACCTTCTCAATAATCGTAGACCCGCGGGCCATTACGGATGCTTCCTAAATTTTCTCAACCCCCCCCCCCCACCACCACCATGGCCCGCCTCATTCTCCTTCCCAATCACCATTTGCCATATCAGCATGTAAACAATCAGAATGACTAATTCACATCTAGATGTTTTTTAAGCATGCCACATCTAAGTAGTTCACAATATAATTAAGGGTTTCAAGATTTGTATAAAATGTTTTTTAATTATTTTTTTGCTGATGTTGTGTGATGTCATACTATGTCACATCTAGATGAGTCCTAGCCATACCCGTAAACAATCCCAACCCGTACGTGTAGCATTACTCGTACCTTCTTCCCGCACGCCTTTTTTGAGTTTTAACCAGGGAAAAAACATAAAATGGGTCGGGCCAGAGCTGCGGCGGGTGTGAGCCGGTTTGCAGAATGAACTACAACCGGCGCCTAGAATTTGCACTTCCCTGCGCCTGAGGCGATAGGAGCTCCAAAGGAGGACCGCCCTGGTCTTTCCAGGTCACAAGATAAGCCCACTAGTGTGTTCTCTTCCTTTTCTTGCAAATAGAGGCCCGTGAAAGAATAGAGCTCACTAGTGTGTTCTCTTCCTTTTCTAATATTTTCTTTTTACAGGAGGAGTTTCTTCACTTTTCAGTGATTAGCACAAGAGGCTCGAAAATAGTGACACCAATAATTAGCGACTCGAGATGTGGTGATTTCCAGTAAAATAAAAGCAGACACAGCAGACCACCACCACCAAGTAGTAAAACTGTGTGTAGTACGAACTAGTTGTTGCTGTATGAGCTTCCAATGATTTTACCACTCCGTCAAGTTCAAAAGAATCCGCGGCCCAGTCCAAGCAGATCCGTGGCCCAGTTCAAAAGAATCCGCGGCCCAGTCCAACTTGGTCCTCGAGACAAAGGAGAGGTGCCAAAAAGGAGTCTTTGGAGAGGCGGCAGCCATCTTTTCCTCCGCAGACTGGGGTTTTGTGGTGGTACGTACGTCCTCTTTTCTCTGACCCAACGCCAACACCAACACCACTCCGTGCAACTGCAGACTCGACTACTAGTACTGCCTGCTGGGTACCAATGCTGCAGCATGCATGCACACCTCGCTCACTCACAACGCCACTACCTGACGATCTACGATAGCACAAGCATGCCTGCTGGCCTCAGTACAGCGCCTCCCAACCAGGAACCAGCCAACATCACACGACTTTGAATTTGAGTTGCAAATCTGAGGAACCACGGTCTACGGGAGGCCCAATCGACGGTCACCCAGGACGTACACCTCACGGAGATCATGCGTAATGTAGCACCACCATCGTTTCTCTTCCACAAGTGGCAAAAGGCTTGCCACATTCATTAATTCCAAACATATAGTTTTACGGACGGCTCATCCGAAGGTGAGAACAAACAGTACAAATAGTGATTTGTTCTATGGTATTTTTTTTTCATTTTAGAAAAATATTTTTTGTAGAAATAGAGGGGGAAAAGGCGAAAGAAATATATTTCTATCCAACACCAGTTTTTTCCAACATGATTGAAGTAAAAGATCCAATAATTTGAACCATTCTCCACTTCAGACCAATGAGGCAATGAAGCAATCCATTAGTCAAGACTTTCTGGAGTCTTCTCTTCGTTCCTATGCTTAAGAAGCATAAGGCCCTACTTAAGCTTAAAATGAGAAGAACAGATTTTCTCCGAGTTTCAATTTAAAAAATATGTCAATTACCTTGCATCCGTACGAAATCTCCTCTCGTTTTTCCACAAACACGATTAGTATATACGGATGCAACTGCTTTTCTTCGCCCCCGCCTATTCCTCAACAAACTCAGTTGGCGCCAATTATGTTGTTTGTGATTCCGTGCAGCCTGCTGCCCCGGGCGCCACCGTTCCAATGGTAAAACGGGCTGATTTCCGTGCAGCCTACATGGCCGGCGTTGATTGGAGGCAGGGCCTGTGAGTTGACCTAAAGTAGGACCGCTCGCCGGGTAGAGCTTGTGCGGGGCCAACAGCGGACTAAGCCTAGTAGTTCAGAGGGGCGGACCAGCGGAGGCGCGCAGTAGCCGGCGTCCACGCGCGGCGGCGTGTACCTGGCGACCTGGGAGTCCAGCAGCAATCGGCGTCCAGGGCGGAGGAGGCGTGCACTATCTGGCGTCCACACGTTGATTCTTCCACCGGCGAGACGAGGGAGCAGCGGTGTCATGAAGCGGAGGAAGAATCAGAGGAGAGCAGCAGCTCCCCGAGCTTGGATGACGCCATGATGTGTGATTTGGGGAAAGTGTGAGTCACTCACGGAGTCACGGGAGGAGAATAGGAATAGGAACAACTAGTGGCCGTGGGTATCCAAACAAGGAACCGGGCGGACCAGTTTTCTGATTTTTCTAACCAAACATAGTTTATAATAAACTAGTTCACAAAAACAAACTTAAAACGGGTTTTCCTAAAAATCGGCTAAAAACCCATTTTCTATAATCCTAACGCTAATCTCCACTATCCAAACAACGCCTTAGTAATAAGAAAAATTGTTTCTTCGTATATGTGATAACTAGTCTGTTACTCCACTAATGAAAAACCGATTGTTTTTTTTATTGAGAACTCAGTCCGGTTTTTGGTCATGACCGAGGAGGACCGGTATTTTTTGGGACGAACAAATCAGCTATCAAATCGTTATCAAGAAACGATGGAACATACAAGCAGGAATCTATCACGGGCAAAAAATGGTAAACGAAAGGAACCGTTGAATGAAATCATTGGCGACCGCTATGCGAGTGGTAGGAATGCCATCTTCGGCCAGCCATGGCCTTCGTGTGTGGATACCATGCGAAGCGATCGGCCGCCATGTGTCAGGAGATACGGGAACAATCTTCGGCCATGAAGGTGCCATGGCCGTTGGCGCATACAAGTCATGGGATGAGAAGTAAGGGTGGTTGCTAGGACTATGTGAGGTAGGCGGACGAAGGCGGTGGAGCTGCGGTGAAGAATGGAACACGTTAGGGTTGGGGGTTGCATACGTTTGGGCTGAGGTAAGGCTACACATAGGTTTAGTTGTTTTTGGACATGTATGTGTAGGTGTACTTGATCGATAGGATATTGTCTATTTGACTTAGTTTGCTAGGCCCTGAGGCAATATCTTGGCCCAATGAGGTAAGTTCGGTTTTGAACATTTGCTAACCTTTTTCGACTTCAGTCCCGGGTTTTTTGCATCCAGTTTTCGGTTCTTAGTTTTTCTGCCCGCCTCTAGCAATCAAGATGCTTGTTACACCAAGCATGATCGGATGTCCCCAAGCTGCTTAGTTGCCCTTTTCGATAATGTGTGTCAGTTTCACATGTGTTGCTTTGCTGGGGACCTAGGGAGGGACGAAACGGGACTTCAATGAGTACGACTGAAGACTGTGAAGTCATTTCATTTGACGGTTGTGTCGCTGCACTCTTCTCTGTGTTTCTATTACTGACGTTGTGGCTTCCCCTTGAAAACCCCTCAGCTACCATCGTGTGAGGCCGCCATGACGAATGAATGATGGTGTGGCCTCGTGCGTGTTGGTTTTGGTGGTGTATGTACCATTAGTCTATGACAAATAAGTTGATGAACTTCTTGTAGTTCAACCTGCCAGAGATGAAGGAGGGGAAGAAGGCCAAGTTCATTCTCGGCATCATGGAGCCCAAGGTTGGGTTCCACATTATCGAGGTCACCAGAATATGTTGCAAGCCCAACAAGTATGCGTAGGACTACTTCATGCCGCCGTGTGACTGCATTTTCCGATTAGTGTTTCGACCATCATTTGTTTTCCCTTTTGGTGTGATGCTTCTTTTAGTTTCAGTTTCGGGATAGGCCAGGAGGAGAGGTACTCCCAACCCGACTCCTGAGATTCGATGTCGCTGGGGTGTTCTCTCGGTGGGTTCTGGGCGACGTGCTTTCCGATTTGGTTTGATGGATTTGGGGGGTAACTGGGATGGTGCGCGGGTGCTACGTTCTTGGGTCGGGGAGCGCGATATCACCTGTCTCTTTATAAAGGGCGGTGTTTCATGATTTTTTTTTCATTTGTTGTTGTTTCTTCACATTTGTTGGTTTTAGTTTTTCGGTTTCTTTGTTCCTCTTTTGTCTAGTACGCGGCAAAATGCACGCATAGGGTTCTAGTCTTTGATCATGTGCCATAGAGGATAGAGCCATACAGAGAATAACTTGAGAACACAATGTTCCATCACCACAGATCATAGTAATGCAGTACCATCCATGCCATGATCCATCTATCACAGGAACTTGACAACATGTACGTGCAAATTCCAGCAACTCCATCGGCACGCAATTCTCCGGTCCAAGGCCAGTCCAGATGCATGCCCGGAGAGAAAGAGGAAGATGCGAGTGCCCAAAAGTAGCCTTTGCGCGTCACCCTCGCAGCCTTGTTCTGGAGCTGTGACGGCAGACGCGCATCTCCTGCAGATGCAGCAGCAGCAGCAGCAGCAGGTCCTCTCGCTGTTCCCTCTTTCGTCCTCCGGTCCAAACGACACGAGCCGCTTTCCTCTGGCCCCAAACCAGCACCAGCACACGCACCCACTCTGCGCAGAGAGCTGCTACATGCACGACAGTTATCGCACGAAACACGGACGACATGCCATATCCACCATCCAAGTCCAAACCTAAAACAGCACCAGCAGTTGGATTAGTCATCGTCCGAGCGTCGTTCAGCCAAATGTCGTCTGTGAAGTACTTCTGCTCTGCGCAGACTCGAGTACTGCCAGTATGCTCCGATACTCTCTGCTCACAGCACACACACCTCACTCACATTGCCACTTTGCCAGTGATCTCCACTGCCTGACGATCTACAAAAACACAACCATTGATCACACAATGCAGTACCTCCAGCCAGGATTACAGGAACCAACCAGAATGACACGGTTTCGGGGTACAAAAAACCAATGAACTACGACGTACGTACATTTCACGGAGATCATGCATAATGCTGCGCCTTCATTGATCATAATGATAATGTAGTACCATCCATCCAACCATCACATCACATCACAAGAACTTCACCCCAAAATCGATCGATCGATTGCGGCAGCCAGGCAACGGTTCCATCAGCGACCCATCATCATCACACACATTGCCAAACATGGCCAAGAATCTACTCCAGCAAGAAGAACTCGCACGCACATCGCACTCCCATCCCACCCAAAAAACACAGAGTAATGAACCAACGACTGAATTCTTCGTCGATCTGTCCGGTAGCCTGTACCACATCCAGGTTTCTCCCCAACTTACTTGCTATCTATCTACTATCTGTCTGTCAGTCATCCGATCTTCCGGTCGCCGGTCACCACCGGGCACCGGCCAAGGTCGCTCACATGACGGCGCAGGCGTTGGGGTTCTCGTCGCTGAGGAGGAACTCGGTGGCCTGCATCGCCTGCTGGTCGTAGAAGGCCGTCTTCCACAGCTGCAGCTCCGCCGCCAGCGCCTTCTCCGCCGCCTCCTTGCACTGCTTCCCGTCGCCCCCCTGCTGCTGCTGCTGCTGCTGCTTCCCGTCCTTGTTGCACCCGTCCTTCTCCTTCTCCTTGTCCTTGTTGTCCCCTTTGCCGGGCGCCACCACCTCCACGGGCCGGCGCAGCTTCTTGCGGAGCTTCTCCGGCAGAGCCTTGGCGTCCATGGTGCCCGTCACCGTCACCTGGTTCTTGGCCGGGTCCATCTTCACCTGCTCCACGCCTGCACGACACAATGTAGGTACGCGAACAGATCAGACGGCGCAGCCCAACTTGAGCACATCAAGGGGAATTCAGTCGAGCACCTAGCGTGCATGCATCGTGTCTCGTCGAGAAAACTCTGGCGTGCATGCGGGGTGGGTCAGGCGGAGGAGGATGAGCAGCGTGCGTACCTTTGATCTTGAAGAGCTTGCAGCGGATGCGGTGCATGCAGCCGTCGCAGTGGAGGCCGGCGGAGCCGATCTTGAGCACCACCGTCACGATCACCGGCTGCCATGAACCAAACCGAGCAATCAGCCGAGCAGAGCAACAACATCATCAGCACACGCATCGCAATACAAAGTGGCAAGAAGGATGGATAGGATCAACAAAGGACGCACCACGGCCGGCTTCTTGTTGTCCTTGCCGCCCTTCCCCTTCCCGGCATTGCCGCCGCCGCCGCACTTGTCGTCCTGCTCCTTCTTCTCCTCCTCCTTCTTGCCCTCGCCGTCGGCGCACTTGTTCTTGTCCCCGCCACCGTCGGCGCACTTGTCCTTGTCCCCGCCGCCGCCGCCCTTGTTGTCCTTGCCGCCGACGAGCTCGACCTTCTTCCTGGTCTTGGCGGCGACGCGGTCCCGCAGCTTCTTGGCGTCGAAGCGGCCGACGATGGTCATGGACCCCTTGTCCACCTCCATGGCCACGCCCTCCACCCCTGCAGGTCGACACGCACCGGGCCGATCGATCATCGTCAGAAAATTAAGGGAGAAATCATGCACGGACGCGCGCGGAGAAAACAGAAAAGTGGACGCGCCGCGCCGCGCGCGCGTGACAGAGAGAGCAGAGGCGAGGAGAGGATCGTGTTGGCACCTGGGAAGCGGCGGACGGAGGCGCGGATGCGGTGCGCGCAGCCGTCGCAGTGCATGTCGACCTTGAGCACCGCGGTGACCACGGGGAGCGGGGGCGGCGCCTTCTTCTCCTTGTCCTTGCCGCCCTTGTCGTCCTTGCCTGCCCCGCCGCCGCACCCCTTCTCCTTGTCCTTGTCCGCTTTGTCGTCCTTGCACCCGCCGCCGCCACCGCCCTTGTCCTTATCCTTGTCGTCGGCGGGCTTCTCCTTGGCCTGGCCCTCGCAGCCGCTCCCGGCGTCGGCATCGGGCTTCTCCTCCTGCTGGCCCCCGCCTCCTTCGCCTCCACCCCCACCACCACCACCGCGCTTCTTCTTCTGCAATCGCGAGGCAAGACACGGAGGCAACCAAGGTCAGAGCGGCGAAAAAAGGAAACGGGCCGGAGGCGATCCGGTCGAGCAGATGGTCGCCGGCGGCCGACGAGGTGGT
>NC_041391.1:702857894-702864854 GCF_002162155.2 Triticum dicoccoides | reverse complement strand
GGGGTTGGGTTGGGGTTTTAGCTGGCTATATGGCTACAGGCGTGCCTACCAACTCGCCCGAGGTGGCAATGCAATGGTATCCTCCTGCCCGCCGTCTGTTCGTACCGATCAGATCACCCATGGCAGAGGAATCTACCGCCCGGGCCCACCCGCCAGTCCTGGACCGGGCCCTCCGCCTCCTTTCGGGCCCAGCGGCAGGCAGCCAGCCGGCCGGAAGGGAACGGCACGTGGAAAAGTAGCCGCGACGGCGTGTGGCGTGGCTGTCACTGTCAGTGGGTTCGTAGTCACCGTGTGGCAGGATGGACAGTGTGCGTTACGTATGTACGTGGCGGCCGTGGATCGCCGTGCGGCGCCACGGCCAACGGGATGATCAATGAGGAATTGATGGATGGATGGATTGATGTCGTCCCCCTCGAGCCCGTCCGTCCGGCCGGCCGGCCGGAAGCCTGGCATTGAGATCGATGGAATCGATCGGCCGGTCGGTTTACGCGTGGCGCCGTGCTTCGTCAGGTGCTGGCTGGGTCTGGGTCTGGGTGGGTGGTGTACGGCCGGGTTGCATGCTGCTGCTGCGGCAGGGAGGGAGGGAGGGAGGGCGGACTCCACCAGGGGAAAGCAAAAGGCGAGCGGAGGACACTGTGGCTCTCTCTGCGCGTCCGCTGCGCCACGGCGGCCACGGCCCAGCGCGGCAGGCTCGTAGTCGTAGAACGGTACGGCCGTCGCCCATCTCACAGTCGCCTCTGCGCGCTCCGCCTGCCCGTACGCACGCACGGCCCCTACACCTGCCCACGGCCCCTGTACCCCTACTGTGGCAGCGCAGCGCAGCGGAGGCAGCAGAGGCGCAGCTGCGGTGGTGGCGGGCTTTGGCTTTACAAAGGGCAGCGATCGATGACCGCGGTCCGGCTCGAGCAAGACCAACCAGGACCCGTCAGCAACATGCGGGACGTAGTACATCCAGCAACATGCCAACATGGCGACATGAATACACAAAATCTAACTTATCAGATATTCAACTTGACTGAGCACATTGTTCCTGCGTGTCAAAAATGGATCTTGCAAATGCCAACTTTTTTGAAAATAAATACATGTGTTCGTTGTCACACCCAAACGGTACATTCAAATTTGCAAGTGAAAAATAAGCATTCTGACATATGAAAAAAAAGAGAGGCAAACACCAAATGTTACCACCACATGTAACGCTTAATTTTTTTTGTTTTTTATTTTGCACCAAGAAAGCACTGTTATCTCGTATGGCATGAAAATTGTCAAGCACACTCACCACATTACTAATATGAACATCTAAAAAGAAGAATTTTTAAATTTTATTTAGTATTTATTTTGATTTTACTGTTCCTTAGGGAGCATATGCTCCCCCAAATCCCGTCCCTAACTTACCACCATTTGAGTCCACTACAGTATACACTGCACCCAATTTTATAGCCATGCGTGTAATTTTTTTGGGACATCAATATCCACGTGACATTTCATCTGAGCGGGTCACATAACAACGAATCGTTCCCTGAGAACCGATCATTCGAGCGAACTAAAGAATTCCCTAAACTTCCAGTGCGACCCACAATGACACTAGTTGGGCCACCAAAAAAAGCTTAGTCTTGCTTTGACTGATAAAAAAAGGCTTAAGCTAGTATTTGGGCCAGACTTTATATAGCTAAAAAATACAAAAATAAAATAGCATGATGTACGTATATAGTAAAATTGACATAAAGTTCAGCATGGACCTGTTGAAAAATGACTTCAAATTATATTTGCAAACAAAACTTAGAACTAAAACAAAAACAGCTGGTGAGAGGTTTGATTGAAATAAGTTTGGCTAAACAAAAAATGTCATGCATAGAAATTTACAAATTGAAATTCAGACCTAAGTTGCCAGTATGTTTCATGAGCTAGTGCAAAATAATTCGAAAAAGGAAAATTTATGACAAGAGTATCATGATAACAAATTTGCCATCATGTACCAAAAAGGAATGTGCCATGGTGCAAAAATCTAATTTTTTTTGTCCATTCTATTGGGAAATTTTTCATGGTCCAAAAATAATTTGCCATGATAGAGGATGAAAAACAATATTCTATTAATTTTTTTGTCAATTTTCCATGACGTAAATAAAAATAAATTTGCCATGGTCTTTGAAGTAAAATTTTCTATGGTCAAGTTTTTTTTTTGCAGTGGAATAAAAGAAAAATTCATGGCAAAATGCATCTGTAGATCATGGCAAAAAAATTGGACTAGATTTGTAAGGAATTTTTACTATATACATGACGGACAAAAGGGCAAATTTGCATCATGTATTGTTTAAGCGATGGTAAATTTGACATTGTAATTCATATGATAGTGCAAAAAAATCGTAAAAAGAAAAAAAAAGTGAAAAGAGTATCATGATAAGTTTTTGCCATTGTGTGTTTCAATTTGCTCACTCTGTGCGTTCGGTTTATTCGGTTTAGATGGTTCGGTTTATACGCTTTTCGGTTTGTACGGTATTAATACTTCGGTAAATATGATATATGAAATTAAAATACGGTTCGGTTTTGCTATATACCAAATTATTTCGGAACATACCATAAAAACCAATGTTGATGCTAATTTGAAAATGAAGTAATAATATTTTGCAAATTTAAGGCTCAAAACACATACTATTTTACACAAATATATATAACTATATATATAAGTGTATATGCATGCATTGATTCATCTGTTGATGGTTATGGACGGTTTATAGCATTTTAAAAAGAGAAAAATAACTATGTTACAAGAAAAAAGTATGTGCTTAGTAGTGAATTTGACTCATGTACAAGAAAAATGACAACTTGTATGGTTGTTCATTTGAAGAAATATAAATTTATTTTTTACTTCGGTTTATTCGGTTAATAGTTTGGTTTTTCGATGTATACCGTAAAAACCAAAGTTCAAAACGGTATGAAAAGTTCATACCATACCGAAACCAAAAACCATAAAATTGGTTCGGTTTGGTTTATTTCCGCTATGGTTTTTCGGTTCGGTTTTCAAATGCACAGATTGACAATTTGCTCTGGTTTCAAAAAATATGAATGTGCCATGGTGCAAAAAATCAACTTTCTATTCTATGAGAAAAATTGCCATGCTCCAAAAACAATTTTCCCATGATAGAGATCGAAAAATAATATTCCATGGATTAGTTAGTAAATTCGCCATGGAAGAAACAAAAATAAATTTGCCATCGTCCATGAAAAATAAATTTGCCATGGTCGTTGAAGAAAATTTGCCATGGTCTAGTTTTCTTTTTTCTTTTTTTGCAATGGACCAAGAGAATAATTCATGGCAAATTGCATCTATAGAGAAAAAATGAAGATTATTTTTTATGGCATTTTCATTCTATGCACGAGGAACATAAAAAAGTAAGTTTGTCATCAAAGAAAAAAAAGTGTACCATGTATTCTTTTAGTAGAAACTGCCATCGTACAAAAAGTAAATTAGATATTGCAATAAGGTAAAGTTCACATGGTCTTACAAGAAAAAAAATGCGATGTGATTAGACGCACCATTTGTACACACCCAAAATAAAAAAGATGCTACGTAGATTGAAACTTCATGCATCTGCAATGTGGCTATTCCAAAAATGTTCTAAAATTTTGTTATGATGTATGAGACACACTTTTTTCCAAAAGTTGACATATCATCAATACACACTTTTTTTCTTGAAAAAATGGTACCATGTACTAGGGACCAAGTATTCATAAGTTTGCCCATTTTACTGTTACAAAATTTGTCTCTTCTTTTGTTTGTGATGGTGTAATAAAGAAATCTGACTTTAGGGGCACATTGTAAACTAAAACTCATCGTATGTCCACAACAATAACACAAAAAGTTGGGGGCCTACTAGTAATTTTTAATTTTATGTACAAAATTTTATCATGGCATGCTCAAGGAATTTGATGCACTTTGTACAGTAAAATGACCTTGATCAAAAAGAAAATAACAACTGAGCATGAAAAATTGCCATTGTTTTGTACCAGAAATCATATTCATGGTAATATTTTACCAGGCTACTAAATGGCACATTTTTTGAACACGACAATCTATGGTGCAAGGTAAACTTAGAACAAGTTTGTTTATGTAAATTTTGGGAATTTGAGTTATAGGACACATGGCAAATTGGTGAGTAAACACAAAATTTCTGATTTTTTCCTTGTCATTTGTCAAAAAAATTGCCATATGACTTTAAAAATACCATTTGACAAAGAATACAAATTTGTTTAAAATTGCCATGTTTCCGAAGACTCAAGAATTTCTGAATTTTGCCATATGATTTTTCTAAAAGTTGCCATGTCATTCAATGAAAATGCCATGTTAGCATTTACTGTTACGTATGCCATGGAACAACAAACTAACAATTCAGAAAATTTTGCTTTATCCCTAAAAATCATGGCAATTTTGCCATGGGCAAATTTGGTACATTGCAAAATTATTGCACAGAGCAAATTTAACAAATTGGCGTGGACTGGAGCCCACCCCCAACCGTCACTGTGACTAGGACCCGATTGATCGTTCGCGCGAGTCCAAGCGCCATCGCTGCTAGCATGCCACGGCCCCTGAGCACCGTTGTCGCGGCCCCTGGGTGGTCGTTCACCGTTGGATGTATGACGATGAGGACAGCTGAAGCGGCGGTAATGACATAGGTAACGACAGACTTGGATGCCATGCCTACGAGGTCATCATCCGATACCTTGCGTAGTGCTTTAGTTTCTTTAATCTTTAATTTTTAGTTGAACTTGTCCGGATTGCATGTAATATACTGAACTTGCTTAACTTTCATTCAGTGTTCATACTTTTTGTGCTCTTGTTTATTTATCTGTTTGAAACGCGGGAGCGTTTGCTGCTATGGTTGAATAGTCGGCTCCGCTAGCATTGTCTGCTGACACATCTGGACGCGAACATTATGCATGTCGGTTTTGAAGGACGGCGTTGGCGATACCCTTTCCATATATCGTTTGAAAATTGAGTGAAGTGTGTCGAAGGTTGTGAAACCATTTCACAGGTGTCACGTAGGTGCTCGAATTATGAAAATCATTATCCAGGTCCTAAAAGTACAATATGTGTGTCCAGTGGCGGAGCTTAGTACAAGCCTGAGGGGGGCATGCCCCCCCGCGAGCCCTAAGGAAAACTATGAAGAAAAGTTACTATGCATGACTTATATTAAGTAAAAGAAAATCAATTCTTTGCCCTTCTAGTTGTTCATATCTTCGCTTTGGCCCCCCTTGAGATTCTTGTCAAGCTCCGCCACTGTGTGTGTCTTCGAGGCCCTCGAACCATTCCGGCTGTAACATGTGTACACAATTATTACACTTCAAGTATTTTCGAGGGCCTGAATGGCACTTTTCGTGGTTGGAGGACTTGCATGACACCTCCACAATAATTCAAGCAATTAGGATGCACTTCACTCTTTGAAATTTGAATGTGGTCTGTTTTTTTTTTTACGCACGTACGCAAAAGCAGCTAGCGGGTCGTATCGTCCGCCCAGAAATATTGTTACGCATCGCACGGAAAGCAGGGTCCAGATTTATGGATGTGGCAAAAAAGAGACAATCTTTCGCGGCCGGTCCTGCCTGCCTGGCTTCTTCTTGTCTTGCTCTGCATGCGTCCATCCGTCATGCATGCATGGCAGTGCCGTGCTGCCGCCCTATGAAGAGCCGAACCCGACTGACGACGGGCCCGGCTGCTCGTGTGGACCCTGCCGTGCCCTGTCCTGACCGTAGCGGCCACGGTCACTCGCTGGCTGTTGGCCGGTTTCGCTCTGCGCGTCTGGATTTCGCTTGCACCGACGGAACGGACGGGCCTACACGTACACGTCTGGATTTCGCTGGCTGTGGCGAAAACGAGACAAGCTTTCGCGGCCGGTCCTGCCTGCCTGCCTGTGCATGCGTCCATCCATCCATCCATGCATGCATGCATGCAGCCCTCTGCTGCCTCCCTATGAACCGAACTCGACTGACAACGGGCCCGCGTGCAGGCGCACGGTTCGTGTGGACCTTGCCGTGCCCCGTCGTCCTGTCCGCAGCTCGCAGTCCCGCACGGTCACCCGTTGGCTGTGGGTTGGTTTCGCGTTGCGCGTCTGGATTTGCACCGACGGAACGGACGGGCGTACACCGGATCGGATCGATCGAGTGGATGTGATATCGGACCGCACCGCCGGCCCTTGAACGACGACGGATCCCGTTCCCAGGCCGGTCGACGATGTCTCGACGGATTCGGTGGCCGGTGCGGTGCGTCGAGCGCCGTCTCACGCACTTGGCGGCCTGTTGCCAGTTTGGCAGGCCACGTACTGTTACAGGCGGGCCGGGGCAATGCGGGATTGCAGGCAGCTTTCGCGAAAGTAAACCAGTAGCAAGTGGAGTGGAGGCGCCGCTGCGCCTGTGATCTCTGTCCCGGTACGTGGTCCTCCGGCGAACCAGACACAGTACTACTACTACAACTCCAAAAGAAGCAGCAGATGGACCGAGCAAAAGTATCAACAAGCATCTGCTTTTCTGCCTTGGCCGCTTCCGCCTGCCCTCTCAACCCAACGCGGCGTCTCAGCAACTGACTGTGGCCCCTGGTGATCGCAGGTGGTGGGGTACAGCTGCCGTGTACCGAGGGGCCTGGGCCTCACCCCTCAGCCTTTCCCCGTTGCATGCTGGTCGCTCCTCTCTCTTCACACTTCACAGGGAGACAAGACGACGAAACCAGCAGAGTAGAGACGGATGGGATTGTATACACAAACCCTCTGTTTAGTTTCCCTCCGAATAAGCTCGCCCGCCTAATTCATATCTTCACACAATCCAAACACTGCTGCTGCATTGTGCGTTGCGTTGCGTTTGGGTGAGCGTCAGTCGATTCCTGAACCGTGGGATGAAAATCATGTGGCAGCAACATCTGCTTCCTCAGCTCCCCAACTGCCAAACGTGCCGCCGGCCGAACCGCCGGCCACCGCC
>NC_041391.1:702844263-702857345 GCF_002162155.2 Triticum dicoccoides | reverse complement strand
AAGTGCGCCCCCGCCCCGGCCATCCCTCTAGCCCCGCCCGCGACTGGATTTTTTTCTCCGGCGAAGTGCGCCCCCGCCCCACCACATCAGGCCATGATGGCCAAAGAGGAGGAGGAGTTGGTGAGGAAGGTGCTCAAGGACTAGGCGGTCGAGTCCGAGCGTGCCCAGTGGGACAGCCTTGATGTGCAATGGGACGGCCTTGATGTGCCCAGTGGGACAGAGATGCAATGGAACTTGGCGTTGGTAGACCAGTAATGGACGTGGACTACGATGGTGGCCATCACGGGCGCCGAAGTTGGTGGCGGGAGCCGTGTGGGTAGGGGCCGATACGTGGTCACAGGCCCTCGTGCCAATGCAAATGCAGGCGCCGCGGCCCCTGCAGGGCAACCACCGCAGCGGTTGCAGGCGCCACCGGACGAGGAAGATGGCGGCGACGACAGGCAGTGAAGACGGCCAAGGACGGCGGCGGCAACCGGTTAAGGGTTTATATTAAAGTTTTTTAAAAATGTTTTTAGTTTAATTTCAAGTTAAATGTATGATGGATAATTCGACCGGTACTTTTGGACCAAGTTAAATTTATTAGTTTAAGTTTAAGTTTATGCCTTTTTTGCTATGAAATTTAGGTGAAGCGCAGGAGTTGGGCTTACCGTGTACCATCACAAATTCACAACACGCCCGTGACTGTTCGATCGATGGAGAGAGAGGGGAAGAACGGGGAAGGGTCCTAATCGTTCCAGGGTCAGGGGAGAAGGGGGAGTATCTTTCTCTGCTGGACCTCCGGACAGGACAGGACAGGACAACAAAACTTTGGACACAAGAAAACGACGACGGTGAAGCAACTTCAGTAGAAACTCCAACGATTTTCATATGCATATATAGGGAACTCAATCACTCAACCGCAAAATATACATGAACGAAGAACAAAGGAAGCAGTAGTATATCTGCTCCCTGGATTTAGCATCGATCACATCACTGCTACTACTACCACTGCTCGATCATCCGGCCGATTGCTACTACCAATTAACTGAACTGAGATATACTACTACTAGCACAAAAGGAGTACGCATATGTATATGGCATCGTCGTCTCTCGCTGGTGATCTGGTATGATCCGCCGTACTCGCCTATCTCCGACTCGCGCGATCGGCACGGTCGGCGCGCGCGCGCGCACCGATCAGTAGCCCTGGCCGTGCCACGCCGGCGAGCTGGCCCCGTAGTAGCCGCCGTGGCCCTGGGCCGGAGCCTGCGCCTGAGGAGCGTACCCGTAGCCGCCGTACGCGCCCCAACCAGCACCAGCGGCGGGCGCGGCAGGGTAGTAGGAGGCCGCAGAGGAGGGCTGCCACGGGTACGCCGCGCCGTAGCCCCCGGCAGCACCGGCTCCATTCCACCCGCCGCCGAGGCCGAGCAGCTGCTGCTGGTGCTGCTGGCTCGCGGCCCACGCGGCGGCCGCGGCGCCCTGGCCGCCGTACTGGTGACGCGCAGCCGCCTGGCCCCCGTACTGGTGGTGCAGCTGCAGGTCGGCGAGCAGCGCCTGCACCGCGGCGGCGTCGACGGCCCGGGCGTCCTCCCCCTCCCCCTTCCTGCGCTCCTTGGCGGGCGGGAAGACGAGGTCGACCTTCTTGCCGGTGGCCTTGCGCAGGCCCTTGCGGAGCCGCTCGGGGTCGGCCGTGGCCAGCACGCGCACCTCCCCGGTGGCCTCGGCCGCGGTCTGGTCCACCGCCTCGACCCCCGGCGCCAGCGTGAGGTCCCGCACCGCCGCGCGCAGCTTGTCCGAGCACCCGTGGCACCGGCAGTGCATCGCCACCTTGAGCGAGAACTCCCTCGCCGCCACCTTCTCCACGCCGCCGTTGCCGCTCTGCTTCTTCCCCATGGCAAGGGCAAGGCTACTCTGTCTCTCTCTCTCTCACACACACAGGCACCGAAGGGGGAGCTGAAAGAAACTTGAGCTAATGAGGAAGCAGGGGAGTGGATGGAAGTGTGGCGAAACGAGGAGCGCCGGTGCGGGGTTATATAGCCGAGGAGATGAGCTAGCGGAGTGGCCGCGTGTGATGGGAGACAGAGTGTGGAGTGTGGACCGGCGGGTCAAGGCCGGTCACGGCCGGGCGGTCAACCGGAGGGGCAAGCAAACCGGGCGCGACGCGACGGAGCTTTCCGTGTACGTACGCTCGAGTAGCTGATCTGTCGCCGTCCGGTCCGCTCCGACGTGATTTTGATCTGAGGTGACTACTCACGTAGCTCACTCTGCTCACTCTGCTAGCTAGCTCATGCATGCACGGGCTGCACTAAGGTGCTGCGCAGACAGCTCAGTGGAGTGGAGAGAGGGGTCTGGTCTTTGACCGCCGGTCCGCGTGGTGGATCCATGAACGCGGCAGCAGCAGCAGCAGCACACAATTTCCCAACTCTGAACGTGAAGCATGCATGGTCTATTTAGGGTATGGAGTGCTGCTTCATCAAACGTACTGAAAATTGACCACTCGTTCACGTAGCACGGTAGCAGGTAGGCACGTACGATCGCGTCCGCCTCCGCGTGATCGATCGCACGGTCGGGCACGCTGATTGGCCGTTACTATTTGCTGTGGGATCTGATCTCATCCCCACCCCAACCAACCAACCCATGTTCCAAGATCTACTACTAACTTCGTTTTTTTTACTGGACTTGACGCGCAGGACACGGCTTCCATGCATGCATGTCAGGTCCTTCCTACGCTATTTCCCAAAAAAAAATCTTGACACTTGCTTCTTCTTTACTGAGATGAGGTGAGAAACAGAATCAGTTCTCAAGGGCATCCACGCACCGACGCAATCTATGTCTACTTGCCAGGATACTGATACATACTTACATAGATATACCTGTTCATAAGAAAACATACCTTAAAAAGTTTTTTCTTCCATACGATAAATAAACATCATTTTTTTTAGAAAAAAATCCCTATATATTCATCGTCAATCATGGCAATACAATGAACATCAGAAATAACAAAAATTACATCCAGGTTAAAGCTGATCATGGAAGAAAAGTGCATGCACAACAAACCAGCCAGCAAATGATCCGAGCATCGCCACACAAGAGCGGCAATTTTCATTTATTATATATTCTAAATGCTAAAAATCTGACATCAGATTTTTTTTTCTTTCTATTCAGATCGAACACCTTTTGTACCGTTGGATTATCTCGCACGGATCGTAAAGCAAAACTCATGTTACTTCAGTGTTGCAATCGCTCGCGCAGCCGAGCGAACGTTCACGTCGCTCCCTTTCTTCCCCATTTGCCTCTTCATTGTTTTGCGATCGTTCCTCATTTCTCCTCCACGCGTCGCAACAAAATTTGATTACGCTCAGACGATGTTTAGGTTTAGTTGTGTCCTTGGCCTCAGAATATGAACTTTCAGTAGTATGTAGAATTTGACCAAGCCTATGGAAATTTTGCATACAATGTTTTTCAAATGTCACACTTATGCGTCAGGCAAATTTGATTAAGCGCATGGCATTTTGTGGTAGGTACCATTTTTAATTATATCTTAGTCACATGGCAATTTGTAGACATTTCACTGTCTGATGCAAGAAAATGCGACATGCCATGGCAATTGTGTAAATGGCAATCTTTTTGGCCCTCGATTGTTTGAGTGGAAGTGAAGAGTTCCCTCTGTTCACTTTTGTGAGACTCTGTAGAGATTTAAGACATCATGCAAAACAGTTTAATTTTAGTTGCCTAAAACGACCTATAAAAGTGAACGGAGGGAGTATATGAGTATGATTCCACCGGAGATTACGAAAATAAAATGATTTTTTAATAACCGTGTATGTGAAATCAAAACTAGTCGAAATTCATATTTGTGTTTGCCATTAGACCAGTACTCTGTCCTTACAAATTTGCCATCTACCTTGGAACACTAAGAAAATCTTTATAGCAGTTTTTTTTTTCAATTGCCATAATCTTTTTTAAAGAAAAAGTGCCATGTCACTTGGTATAGAACAATTTTTTTAAATAGCATTTTTAATGCTTTTGCCATGACCCATAGATCAAATTTCACTAAAAACAAGCCATGTCATTTTTACTTTTTTTCTCCCAATTTCCCGCATATTTGGCAAATCTAGATTCCCATTGTTGGGAACAATTGAATAAGCATATCTAGGTTCACAAAACACGTCAAATAATTCAATCAAAATAGCAAGCCCTGTCAACTTTTATTTGTTTATAATTTTTTTGCCATGGCAAAAATGTTTATAGTTGTTGTCGTATCACCAATATAGCTTTTGCCATGTGACGAATACAGTTTTTTTCCCCAACTCTGAACGTGGAGCATTGTCTATATACAGTATGGACTGATGCTCCCACTTCATATACGTACTGAAAATTGACCGCTCGTTGAAGTAGTAGCAAGTAGGTAGTGCATGCAGGGCTGACAATGCTCCTCCATGGGATTAACAAAAGGAAAGGGGAGAAAACTTAACCACTCCTCTCTCTCTATCTGAAAAAGAGAACCCTGTGGCAAAAAAGATGATCTCCTTGCTGAGAAAGAAGGAACCTTGGCAAGCAAAGCAAAACGGAGCGCTGTGTGCATGCGCAAAATCTGGTGAGGCAGCGATACATTGCCTATCCTCATTGATGGAGAAGAACTAAACGTTGGACATGCTTGGGGTTGCCAAAAACTGCATAGTAATTCTGGCACCGGCCAGTGGCAATGCCCCTCACTTTTGACCGAACCGGGTGGGTTGGATTCGGATGCAGCCATGCAGGGTTGTTGTTCTTCTTCGTCGCGTTCTGCACGTCGTTCGGTCCCAATGGGATGAAGCAAGTTCCAACAGGCACGCTGAATGGCCGTTGTTGCTATCGCTGGGATCTGATCTCCACCCCAACCAACCCATGTTCCAAAATCAAATGCTACTTCGTTGTTTACCGTACTTGACGCGCAGGACTTGGCTTTCCATGCATGCATTTCAGTTCCTTCCTACACTATTCTTTTGGCACTTGCTTCTTCTTTACTGAGATGAGATGAGAAACAGAATCAGCTCTCAAGGCCATCAACGCGCCGACGTAATCTACGTCTACCTGCCAGGATACTGATAGATGCGTACATGAATATCACTGTTCATATGGAAACATGCCTCAAAAGCTTTTTTTTCTCTCTTTCATTCAAACAAATAAACATCACTAAAAAGCTGATCGTGGAAGAAAAATGCACGCACAGCAAATCAGCTGGCAAATGCTCCGAGAATCACCACACAAGAGCGGCAATTTTCATTATTATTTATTGGAGATGCTAAAAGCCTGATATCGGATTTTTTTTTCCTGTTCAGATCGGACGCTGTTGTACCGTTGGATCATCTAGCACCGATCTCAAAGCAAAGCTTATGCCACTTCAGCGTTAGAACAGTTCGCGCAACCGAGCAAACATTCACGTCATTCCCATTCCCCATTTACCTCTTCGTTGTCTTCTGACCGTTCCTCATTTCTCCTCCACATGTCCTCCTTTGTCACCGATTCACTCTTCTTATTCTGACAACGAATACGGTAGCCCGACATTTTGTCGTCGTTTCCCGGCGTTTATTCAAGCGTGCGGTGCAGGGTGTAGGAAGGTTAGGTTCGGGGCGGTGCTGCTGGCCAGAGCCGCATTGGTGGTGGCAGGATCTATGAGCTATTGGTGGCCGGTGTTGCGCGAGGTGGTCCCCAGGGCTGGCGGAGTTGGAGTAGCCGAAGATGTAACGAGACACGAGCCATGGACAAAGGTGAGGATGTGGATCTTGTTGTGCATCTCGACGCGGCGCGGGGAGGTGTGCTTGATGGCGACGACACAACTAGAGAAAGAAGCATGGCCTTTGTAGACGACAGCCACTTGTTTGGATGCGCTGTCGAGGGGAACCTAATGTACCATTGCAATCAAATTTGGCATGATTTTTTTTAGACCATGTAATGTTTTTACCATGGAAAATCCATTTTTTTGCGCCATGGCAAATTTGATTTACAACGATGACAAATCCACTTAACAAAGCATAGCAAATTTTACTTTTAAAACCATTGAAAAATTTATTTTTTTGGACCATGGCAAATTTTACTTTTAAAACCATTGAAAATTTTATTTTTTGGACGATGGCAAATTTATCGAACAATCCATGCTAAATTTTTCTTTATTATGTTTTTAACAATGCATGGCAATTTTTCTGAACAGTCCATGGTATTTTTTTTTACCGTGGCAAATTATTACTCGTATTTTTCTATCTATCATGGCATATTTGTATATTTGGTCCCATGGTAAATTGGTTGACAAACCATTGTAAATTCGTTTTTGTACACCATCGAAAATTTATTTTTTCAACATTGCCATGGCAAATTTGTTTCAGGAGACTACGTTGTACACCATTGCAAATTTATTCTTTTTGTTCGGCCCAGTGTTTGGTAGACACAGCCCATGCATGCGTGCCCATGGGGACGTACTAGTGTATTTTGGTGCAACACTAGCGTCGCACGTACGTGGCGTTGCCAAAATTTGGCGGACGGACGGCAAAACCACGCATCACCTGTCTTGTGAATTTTCGGTAGGATGATGGGTCTTTTGTTGCACCGACCGACTGTCACATGGAGGAGTCGGCACAAAGAAGGAAGGAACGGCGCAATTCCTCACCACGGCACTGCGTATCACACGGAGCAGAGCAGCACATTGACCCGGGCTACATTGTGAGTCGTCGATCGGGCCGGCCATGCATGTGTAGCGCCGCGTGAGGCGTTGTTTCGTTTCTTTTGTGGGGGTCCCCGGCCGGCCGGCGCATGCATGCTCCACTTCCAAGTCTCCTTCCTTTCTCTTCTGTGTAGCATGTTATGATGGATCGGCGACGCGGCCCGACCCGAGCGTGGTTGACTGACTGACCAACCTCAGCTCAGCCCAACTCAGCTCACAGTTGGCCCCGCTGCATGCATCCAGGTGGCTCTACACTTTTTTTTTCAGAAAAACTTCCAATCTATTCATCTTCAATCATGGCAGTACAACGAATACCAGAAATAAAAATTACATCCAGAATCGTAGACCACCTAGCGACGACTACAAGCACCGAAGCGAGCCGAAGGCGCGCCGCCGTCATCGCCCCTCCATCGCCGGAGCCGGGCACAACTTGTTGTAGTAGACAGTCGGGAAGTCGTCGTGCTAAGGCCCCATAGGACCAGCACCCCAGAACAGCAACCGCCGCCGATGAAAAATAACGTAGATCGGAAGTATCCAAACCGAAGGCACACGGACGTAGACGAACAACGACGAGATCCGAGCAAATCCACCAAAGATAGATCTGCCGGAGACACACCTCCACACGCCCACCAATGATGCTAGACGCACCGCCGGAACGGGGGCTAGGCGGGGAGACCTTTATTCCATCTTCAGGGAGCCGCCGCCGTCTCGCCTTTCTGAGTAGGACACAAACCCTAACAAGATTGAAAAAAACAACTAAAAACGGAGCCCTCCCGCCGGCCATTGCCAGGATCCACCGCGCCTCATGGCCCTAGGGCCACCGGAGACGAGACGGACCTGCGCTGGCGCCGGCGAGAGGCACGAACCCTAACTTTCTTTCTTGGTACTGTATTTCTAACTTGCATCCAGGTGGCTCTACACTTGCACACCCTGCACTGTTCCCTCGCCGGCTCCTCCCTCCCCTGTCCCCTGCTAATAATCAAATCGTTGGCCCATCTGTCTACATATCTTTGTTTCTCAAAACTTGGATCGAACGCATTTTGTGCTGTTGGATCATCTCGCGCCGATCTCAAAGCAAAGCTTATGCCACTTCGGCGTTGAAATAGTTCGGGCAACAGAGCGAACGTACACGTCACTCCCTTTCCCCATTTACCTCTTCATTGGCTTCCGATCATTCCTCATTTCTCCTCCATATGTCCTCCTTTGTCACCGATTCACTCTTCTATTTCGAGGAACGAATACGGCGGTAGCCTGGCATTTTGTCGTTGTTTCCTGGCGGTTCCCGGCATTTATTCATATGTGTGGTGCGGGGCGTAGGCATGTTAGGTTCGGGGCGGTGCTGGTGGCTAGGGCCGCATTGGTGGTGGCCGGATCTATGGGCTATTGGTGGCCGGTGTTGCGCGAGGCGGTAATGAGGCACGAGTCGGACGAAGGTGAGGATGTGGATCTCGTTGTGCATCTCGGCACGGCCCGTGGAGGTGTGCTTGATGGCGACGACACGACCAGAGAGAAGCATGGCCTTTGTAGACGGCGTCCGCTTGTTTGGATGTGTTGTCGAGGGGAAACTAACGTACCATGGCAATCAAATCTAGCATGATTTTTTTTAGACCATGTAATTTTCTTTTACCATGGCAAATCCCTTTTTTGTGCCATGGCAAATTTGATTTACAGACGATGACAAACGATAGCATATTTTGCTTTTAAAACCATTGAAAATTTGAATTTTTTTTGGACCATGGCAAATTTGCTGAACAATCCATGGTAAATTTTTCTTTACTATGTTTTTAACAATACCTGGCAATTTTTCAGAACAATCCATGGTAATTTTTTTTACCATGACAATTTTTTTCCTATCTATCATGCAAGTTTATATATTTGGTCCCATGGCAAATTTAATTTTTTGAACATGCAAAATTGGTTGAACAAACCATTTTTTTGTACACAATTGCAAAATTTATTTTTGAATATTTCCATGGCAAATTTGTTGCATGAGATTCTTTTTGCACACTATTGCGAATTTATTTTCGGTACACTGTTCGTTGGGCCCCTGTGCTGGGTTTGGTAGACACAGCGCATGCCTGCGTGCCCATGGCCATGGAGATGTGGTACTGTATTTCGGTACGACACACGGACACAGGCATCATCGCACGTACGTCGCGTAGGCAAGCTTTGACGGACGGACGGATGGACCGCAAACCACGCATCCCCTGTCTTGTGAATTTTGGGTAGGATGATGGATCCTTCTTGTGGCACCGACCGACCGACCGTCCAAGCATTGCCCTTGCTTTCTGGCCCAACCGGAGGAGGAAATTTGTCGGATCCTTCCTTTCTTCCTTCAACTCCTGCGCGTCGTGGCAAAATTTCGTGTTTTGACCCTTTTGAGAAATCAAATCGAGATCTGACCCTAGTTTAAAAACATTTGGGGATTTGACCCTTTTGCCTACCGCCAAGAGGCCCAGCGGTAGGATCATATAGCCTACCGCCGAGCACTGCGGCGGTAGCAAACTTTTCCACGTCAGCACCGATAACTGCCGCCGTTCCCCCTCCGTCACACCCTACCGTCGCCCCGCCCGGCGGTAGGTTGTCTGAACCTACCGCCAGAGTCTCCGGCGGTAGGGTGTGGGCATATATAAACCGCTGGCCGGCCGCCCCCACCCCTTTCTCCCCCACCCAGCCGCCCCCACCACGAAGAACAGAGCAAAACTGCTCAAAGTCGCCCTCTCTCATCCCCTCCACTCCCCCCTCCGATCTTCCTCGTTTCTTGATTGCGGATCGAGATGGCCCCGAAGAAAGAAAAGTAAGCTCTTTCAATCCCTCCAACAAGTTTTAATCAAACACCTTCCGATTCATCGCATTATTCGTTTGAAATCACTCCTATTAGAATTTTTTTAACCCTAGGATTAATTTAGGTTGATTCTAGATGTTATATTGTGTTAGATTTGAACTATATGATGGATGATGCATGTTCCTATGCTATGGTTGTGTTAACATGAACCCTAGTTCATAATTGATTTGAATGGTTTTTTTTATATGATGGATGATGCATGTTCCTATGCTAAGATGCAAGTATTGGATGCTATGATGCAAGTATTGGATGATGCAAATATTTGATATATTTGTTATATGTAGTATATGAATCCTCAAGATGAACCCTAGTTCATTTTTTTAACATGGTGATTGCAAGTATTTGTTATATGCAAGTATTTTATTTAGTTATTGATATATGTATTGTATTTAGTTCATAATAATCTTGATATATGATTATTCAAAGATTGTGTAAAGTATTTAGGTTCAGTTTTTGTTATGCATCGATGTGTTTCGTAGTTAATGTTGAACTCTAGTTCATGTTGAAAAGTCTTTTGATGTGCTTATGCAATTCTTTTAGGAGGCCACCTCTTGCGGACGACATCGACACAAAGTACACAATGCTTGACCCTAGGTTCGATAAGCATCACCGTGCCCGTTTCATTGAGAATGGAGTGGTAATTAGCATTTTAAACCAAATCTTTCGAATTGATGAAAACAAGTTGCTAACTATTATGTCCATGCTAATTATGCTTTGGTTATTGATTTTCACAGATGCTGCCGCCACTGCGGATGAGGGCTCACAAGACGACGGTTAAGATGGAGTACGACGATCGGTACGCACCGTTCTTCAGGAGAGCCCGACTATTGGGTTTCATCCTGCAGTTCAAGCGTAAGCCGCCGACGCTCGTTCACTCAGCTCTCACGGCTTTGATCGACCAGTGGCGGCCAGAGACGCACAGCTTTCATCTTCCATGCGGGGAGATGACCTTGACCCTCGAGGATTGGGCGATGATTACGGCACTACCGCTGGAGGGTCGTCCTCTCACAGGAAGAGTGGAGAGGGCAAACTGGCCCGAGAGGGTTGTCAGCCTCATCGGCGGCTGCCCCGCCGCTAAGAGCAACCGGACTTCCGACATACCGCTGCCATGGCTCCTCGAGCACCGGAGGAAGTGCCCGGAAGATGCCGAGCCCCGGGTGGTGGAGCAGTATGCCAGGGCCTACCTGTGGTACATTCTCACGGAGGTAATGTTTCCGGACTGCTCCGGGAACTCTGCCCTATGGATGTATCTCGACTTCCTGAAGGACTGGGATGCGGGGTACAACTGGGGGGCCGCCGGACTTGCCTACCTATACCGTTCGGTAAGTGAATATCACTTTCTTTCAAATATCAGACGTGTGTTGATTTATATTTTGACATCTTATCATCTATACTTGGTTGGTAGCTTGACGACGTGACCCAGAGAGCGGAAGTCTCGTCCGGTATGTGTGGATGTGTGTGGGGCCTCTCCATTTGGATGTGGGAGCGAATCCCGGTGGGCCGTCCGGAGAAGATGTGCTCGCGTGCATGGACGAACTATGGAGGAGATGACGAAGATGATCGGAACCCGACCGTCGCATACACTTGGGACGTGGTGCGTGTCTACAAGGGCGAATCGAAGGCCTTGTACAAGGATCTTCAGCAACGAGCTTGATGCTCTCACGCCTTTCCAGGTATAAGAACTACATTTTCACTTGAGCTCACTATTGTTTTGAGACCACTTTCACTTGAGCTTACCATTGTTTGGTTATAGGTTACTTGGCGGCCGTATAGTGATGATCGACAGTGGGGGTTCGAGCTGAACAACATGTGCAAGCAGGACCGGCTGCTCTTCCGGTGCATCGTGCCCATGATTTGTGTCTATGCCGTGGAGTACCACTTGCCACAGCGCGTTGCTGCACAATTTGGTCAGGCGCAACACACACCACCAACCGGCATCGTCCGCGAAACCGGTGGCTACGACCTACACATGTGAGTACCACAAGCCGTCCTCATCGATTCTAAATTCTTGTTTGATGCTTTACATTCATAAAAGAAGGGTGTTTTACATTCTTTCTTATGCATTGCAGGATGAGTAGGCAGAAGAATCAATCAATCACAGATTGGGAAGCCGAACATGCGAGATACGTGAAGGAATGGAACGAGTGGAAAACACGCAAAGACACGGAGAGGAGAGTGATTGACTGGGACGACTACGAGGATCACATGTTGTGGTACGATGATGGCATCAAGCATCGTCTGCGTCTGAGGCCCCAGTGGACGACAGCAGATGCCGAAGACCTGTTCGATGATGCCTCAGAGAATGAAGCCTACAACGAGAGCATCAGACAGCTTCAAGGCGGGTTTAGGGAGTACGGACCCCTCATGAACAGAGTGGTATGCTGTTTTTACCTCTTTCAAACCGACGGTTGGATGAAATCAGCTTTTCGTGCTATTGACTCATTTTATTACTTTGCAGTCTTCGAAGCTGAACAAAAGCATTTTTCATGCCTCTAATGCGCTTAGTGGTGTCCCTGGGACTCGAGCTAGCGAGAACAAGTTGAGGGAAACGGTGAAGGTAATACGGAGTTCATTTTTGTTATCATTGGACATTGGAGAATTTAACATATTCTTCTGTTATCATTACAGAAATACGTCAACAAAGCACGCCGGCTTGTGGGCCTGCTTGGGTGCGCTACAAACACTGAGGATGTGTTTCCTCCGGCACCGATGCGTAGCCTCGCTTCATCAAGCCATGCACCTTCGTCGTCTAGGGCGGTTCAAGATGACGAGGAGGAGAGCGAGGACGATGATGATGAAGAGGAAGATGAAGAAGAGGGCGCAGAAGAAGAACATGATGAGGAGGAAGAGGAAGAGGACGATGGGGAGGAGGAGGAGGAGTACGATGATGACGACAGACCTCCAGCAACTCAGCCAACCCAGCGTGAGAAGAGGAATGTGCCGAAGAAGGATTGGAAGAGTTCATCCCCGTTTCAGAAAGCACGTCCTACGGCCCGCAAGAAGACGGGGGCCGAGAAGCGATCCAAGGATAACGAGGACCGAACGTCAAAGAGGGGAAGGAAGGACTGAAGTTGCTCGTGAAACTGTTTGCATCTTTGCTTCGTGAACCATATGAATTTGCTCGTGAAACTGTTTCGTTAACTTGCTACGTACCGAACCTACCTTATTTTTAGATTTGTGGTGTATCGAACCTACCTTATTTATAGTTCTGTGGTGTGTGCATCATATATCATACATTGTGTGCTTTATATGTCATACATATGTTGTTTAAATGTTGTATGCCAAAAATTGAAGCCAAAAGAAGTTAGAAGGAGCAAAAAATTGCACACAAAGGCACCCTACCGCCAAAGACCACGGCGGTAGCCGGCCACGACCTACCGCCATCCGGCCAGGCGGTAGGATGCCTCCCCCCACGCCAATGTTCTGTGACCAAAAAATCGAGCAACGCAGCGGTAGGGTTGCGCCGCCTACCGCCAGGGCGCTCGGCGGTAGCATCCTACCGCCCAGGGCCTGGGCGGTAGGCGACGCAACCCTACCGTTGCGTTCCTCGATTTTTTGGTCACA
>NC_041391.1:702832837-702843807 GCF_002162155.2 Triticum dicoccoides | reverse complement strand
TACCGCCGGGCCGGATGGCGGTAGATACGTCAGCCAGCCGTTAACCGATTGACGGCCGTCAGGCACACCTACCGCTGGAACCTACGGCGGTAGGGTAGGTTCTGGCAGTAGCAAAAGGGTCAGATTTCGAAATGTTTTCAGACTGGGATCAGATCTCGATTTTGTTTCACAAAAGGGTCAAAACACGAAATTTTGCCGCGCGTCGTGCTGCTTCTCCCAACACCAACAGGATGGATGCATGGTACGTACAGAAACTTGACGCACAGGCCACAGCCGCATGGAGGAGGCACAAAGAAGGAAGGAGCCGCGCAGTTCCTCACCACGGCACTAGGACGTATCACACGGAGCAGCAGCACGTTGACCCGGCCTGCATTGTGAGTCGTGGATCGGGCTGGTCATGCATGTGTTGCGCCGCGTGAGCGTGATGATGATACACCGGCACCGCGGAGGCGTTGTTTCATTTCTTTTGTTCGGGTCCGGGTCCCCGGCCGGCCGGCGCATGATCCAGTTCCAACTTCCTTTCTCTTCTCTGTGTAGCATGTCATGATGGATCGGCGACGTTGCCGCACTCGACAGTGGGCAGGCCGCAGGCCGTGGTTGACTGACTGACCAGCTCCACGGACGGACGGACGGACGGACGCGCGGGACTCGGCTTCCCTCATGCTCGGTCGCCAAGTAGTCGCGATACCGACTTAGATTAAGCAGAGAGGAAGGGGCAGGTTGAAGAACCAACCAATGCTGCTGCCCCACTCTCCTGCCTCTCAGCTTAGCCCGGCCCAACTCACCGTTGGCCCCGCTGCATGCATGCGTCCAGGTGGCTCTACACTTGCCACTAAAACAAAAAGTGCTCTACACTTGCTCACCCTGCATTGTTCCTTCGTCGTATACCCTCGCCGCCTCCTCCCGAGTGAATTGCAAAAAACCACCACATTTGAAGTTTTTATTCAGAATTGCGACCACATTTCTTGCGCGTCCCAAAAATCTACCTCTTTTCTTGTTATTTTTCTCAATAAACACTGATGACATATCTGAGCCAAATTAATATGATTTCTGACAGTTGGGGCCCGCTGGTCAGGTCCATGTGGCACTATATGGTCAATATAAACAACATTGACTATTAACTTGAAGGAGGGACCACCTATCAGGGTCGTATCCACCCCTCGTCCACCCGCTCTCCTCCCCTGTCACACCTCTCCTGCCCGCACGCACCCGCCGCCATGGGTTGCCGCCGCCGCTCCTTGCTGTCGGCGCATACTCTACTGCTGCTTCTTACCAGTGACTTGCTCCAGCACAGGCCCGAGGCCACCCACCACCCACGCTGCTTTGTGGGCTGCCAGGAGGGCGTTGCCGCCCCTTTGAGCAGCACGACCCGAGCTGCTCCGCGACTGCGCCACGGCTACCACCCAAGCTCCCGCTCCGCGCTGCCGCCCGTGTCGTGCTCGTCACCGTCCATGGACGCGACTCCCGCTGTCGCCATCGGGATCGAAGGCGACGAGGGATACACGAACACCACCGCGTCTAGCCACTGAAACGACCCAAGCGCACGACGACAACTCCGGCACCAGGAAAATGGCTGACTCCCGAAGCGGCGAGGAGGAAGAGATCGTGGCGCTAATGACGGTCCAGATCATCATAGGGGATCATGGCGACGAGTTCGCCGCTGCTGTCCTCCTCATGCATAGCCGCCATGAACCGCGCTTTCACCCTCGGACATGCTGGTGCCGAACAAGGATCAGTAGGCGGTGCAGGTGGTGGTCAAGGTCACCGGAGCACCGGGTATGGTGAGCAGGTCGTCATCACTGCACTCCTGGTGCCATGGCCTCATGCTCTGGCGGTGCACTGCACCTGCACACAAGGTGCTTGTCGAAATGCCACAAACTGGTGGGCCCCATGTCTAATTTGACGTTCAACAGACGGTGTTGACCGTTTTATGCCACGTCAGCAGTTACAGGCGGGCCCCTGCTGTCAGAAATCAGATTAATTTGGCACAAATCGGTCATCAGTGTTTATTGAGAAAATTAACAAGAAAAGAGGTAGATTTTTGGGGCGCTCAAGAAATGTGGTGGCAATTCCGAATGAGAACTTCAAATGTGGTGGTTTTTTGCAATTCAATCCCTCCTCCCTCCCCTCCTAATCATATCATTGGCCCTGTCAACTACTCGGGCTATATCTATCTGTCTACACATCTTTGTTTCTCAAAAGTTAAAAAAAATGAACTTCAGTCCATATATCTAGCATCGCACTGCATTGGATTATAGTCGGTGACCATCAGAGCGCGCACATATACGGACGTGAAATGGTCGAGCGATGGCGGTGTACACTACTCCTAGAAACGAAGGTGACTTCGTGGCGTCATGTTCAGGACTTGTCTTTTCTCGGATGAAAGGCGCATATGTCGTCCTAGGTTTAGCTAGGACAACGACGGCACTTCGGGACGGGAGTGACTTGATGAAAAAGATCATGCATGCATGTTCATCAGAGCTGGAACGCTGCATGAAAGGAGTAGTAGTAGTATCAGGGTAAGATCAGATCGGGCCCGATCTGTTGGGCGATGCATGCATGGTTGATTCTATGTTCCCCATTGCCCTTATCTGCTACTCCTATAATTCGTTGCCTCTTAGCTCAGCTCAGCTCAACCCTCGGTGGCGCGTCCACTACGCGGCGGATCTGGAGACCGTCCGCACCGTCACCCTTCGCAACGGCGAGCTCCTCCTCTGCAGGGATGCTCTCCGCCTTGTTCTCTACGACGACAAGGGCACGATGGTGGACGCCCGGGCGCTTCGCGAGCACGAATTCGTCGACATCGGGCACATTATCGCGTTCCCCTGCTTCTTCGCTAGGGTGCATGACAGGATCCCGGATCCCATGGCGGTCCCGCACCAAGTCGACGACGAGCGTGACCGACGAAACGTGACAGGCCTCGAGGCGACACAGGCGGTACACGGTGCGGGGTTTCGACACCGCGTCCCACCAGATCCGCCATGGGTGGGTCCCGTGGTGGGGGAGGCGCCTGCAATGGCGGCAACCATACACGTGGACGAAGATCTAGCGCTACCAGCACATCGCGGCGATCCGAGCGTGAGTACAAAAGCTAAACCCCACTCTCCGCTTGACCTAGACGTCGCTTTCTCCCACTTCTGGGCGGCGCCAAGGAACCCTAGATCCAATCCACCCGCCTCCTTCTCCTGGTGGAGGGGGAAAATCGGTCGTGATCTCAGATCCTTCGCTGAGATCGCGGCCTCCCCTCCGCGACCACCTGATTCCATGGCGAACAAGGGTGGGCATTGATGAGGTTATGTATCTAGGGTAGGGTCCTGGACCTATCTAGGATACCATACCCAAGGACATCATCATACGAAGCTACCTTCCAGTCGACCAAGAGAAGCTCCACTCGACCAAAGGAGACTCCACTCGACCGGCTAGAAGACACTCGACCATCAGAAGTTCAAGATCTATGCTGTATCCAAACGGTCTGTAATTAAGTAGTCTTAATGGTCATGATGGCACTTTATGTAGAGCGTTACCAGTAACGCCCGGCCTTAATGTACTTTAAACCCCCCTCTACGTGGGCTGGCTGGGGTCCTGGCGTCTTCTATATAAGCCACCCCCCTCCACTGGTAGAAGGGTTCGCACCCCTGTAACTCATATACACAGAGATCAGTCGACCGCCTCTGGGCTCCGAGACGTAGGGCTGTTATTTCCTCCGAGAAGGGCCTGAACTCGCTAAACACCCGTGTGTACAACTACTCCATAGCTAGGACCTTGCCTTTCCATACTTACCCCCCATTCTACTGTCAGACATAGAACCACGACAGTTGGCGCCCACCGTGGGGCAGGTGTCTTAGCGACTTTTTTGGAGAAGTTGCAATTTGTCCGATCGCCTTCATCATGATTTCCGGCGGAGCACTGGTCGAGGGCCACGAGATCCGTCTCGGTGCGCTCACTTTCATCGCCGACGACTCCGCTTGGCTCCAGGAGGCACCACTCGACATCGACGCGCTCCCCGTCCGCGGGACGATGCACTTTCGGGCGTGTGTCCGCGGCGTCTTGCTGCGACAGCCGTCGACTCCATACCGATCGACTCCTGCGCCGTCCTCCCTCCCTGTCTCCCACCAGCGCAAGCGCTCTGGTCGGTCGAGGCTCCAGCGATGGGTGAGGCATGCAGTGGCTCGCCAATCGGCAACCACACAAGTCGCGGCGATTGAGCCCGACGAATCTCTCTACGGCTTGTTCGACCTGTCGACTGGCTCCGTAGGGACTGCATCCGAGTGCGATAGCAGTGACCCAGCGGCGGAGGTCCTGATGGTCAACGGGCCCCGTAGTCCTCCCGGTTTCCCCCGCGGTGATGGGATGGATGATGAGGACGACCCCGCTCAAGCCCATGAAGAGTACCAACCCGAGCCGCTCACTTCCCAGCAGAGAGAAGAACTTCGCCGCCGGAACATGGATGCCCTGCATACTCCCATAACAGGAGAAACACCTGAGCTCGTGCCCTGGAAGAGGCACGTTTAGCCAACCTGGCTGAACGCACTCAACTGGAGAACCTTCAGCGAGCACTCGACGAGCGTGCGCGTCAGCGAGCGACTAACTCCAATCGGCGTCAGCTCTTTCCGCAACCAACTCAGGTATATCGAACCCCAATTCAGAATTTGGCAGCTGCAGCCCGCATAGCGGAGTCAATTCAGCCCTCTCAGTCAGAGGCTGGAAGAGGCTTGATGCAGATCAGAGATTTGCTCCGGGCGGCAGGAGATCAGAATTCAGCTGTGTCACAGTCACGTAACAGGATTCACAGTCGATTTGTCGCTGCGAATACTGTTCAGTCGGCTCACAGTCCAAGGTCGCCTCCGAGGCGCATGGGACGTGAAGGCCGGCGGGACCACTATGATGACCGATTTGATCGCGATGACAGGCGTCGAGTGCCCACTCCTCCTCCGAGAAGTGGGTCTAACGCCCATCGGTAGCAAGATAACAGACACCAGCTCAGTGTCGGGCGGAGAGCTCCAATCGACCCCAGAGAGCCAGGCTTTGACGCGAGATCCATCATCGTGCAAGGTTTGGTTGACCGAAACAGAGCTCATAGAGGTGGTCATGACAGAGATGTGCCCACAAGCAGCCGAGTCCACGTTTCAGGTCCAGAATGTTTTAGCAGAGCGATCAGAGCCGCAGTGATACCCCCCCCCCCAACTTCAGGTTGGCGACTGGGGTGAGTAAGTTCACCAGAGAGTCTAAGCCTGAAACTTGGCTCGAAGACTACCGAGTGGCTGTTCAGATTGGTGGCGGTAATGATGAGGTGGCCATGAAACATTTGCCACTTATGCTAGAGGGTTCAGCCAGGGCATGGTTGAATCAGTTAGCTCCCAGCAGCATTTACACCTGGGAAGATCTTTCTCGAGTGTTCGTCAGAACGTTTGAGGGAACTTGCAAGCGACCTGCTGGATTGACTGAGCTACAAGTTTGTGTACAAAAGTCGAGTGAAACACTGAGGGACTACATCCAGAGGTGGATCACTTTGCATCACACTATAGAGAATGTGTCGGACCATCAAGCGGTTTGCGCCTTCAAAGATGGCGTCAAGAACAGAGAGTTGAGCCTGAAGTTTGGTCGGACTGGAGACATGACCCTGAGTCGAATGATGGAGATAGCCACCAAGTACGCCAACGGCGAAGAAGAGGACCGACTCTGGAGCGGCAAGTACAAGCCGAGTCAGTCGGATAAAGGAAACTCCAGTCGGAAGCAAAAGCGGAAGGCCGAGCCAGCAGCTCCTGGAGAGGCTCTAGCCGTGACACAGGGCAAATTTAAAGGGAAGCCCAAAGGATCTTGGAACCCCAAGAAAGTAAAAGATAAGGAAGGTAATGATGTGATGGACTTGCCGTGTCATATCCACACAAAGAAAGACGAAGAGGGTAACTTCATCTACCCAAAGCATACCACTCGCCAGTGCCGGCTCTTAATCCAGCAGTTCCAAGGGAAACAACTGAAGGACAAAGAGAAGGAGTCAGACAAGGCTGAGGACAAGCAGGACAGTGATGGAGAGTACCCTCATGTCAACTCCACTCTGATGATTTTTGCTGATGTAGAGAACAAAAGTCGACTGAAAGTGATCAACCGTGAAGTCAATATGGTCGCACCGGCAACACCAAACTATCTGAGATGGTCACAAACTCCCATTACTTTCGACCAGTCGGACCATCCTACTCATATTGCCACCCCTGGGAGGCAAGCACTGGTGGTCGACCCGGTCGTCGAAGGCACTCGACTGACGAAGGTATTGATGGATGGCGGCAGCGGGTTGAACATACTGTATGCAGAGACGCTCAAGGGAATGGGCATTCCGATGTCCAGGCTCAGTTCCAGCAACATGAGTTTTCACGGAGTCATCCCAGGAAAGAAGGCTGAGTCACTCGGCCAAATAGCTCTGGATGTGGTGTTCGGCGACTCGAAGCATTTCCGCAAAGAGAAGCTGACATTTGAAATCGTGGATTTCCAGAGCGCCTACCACGCTATCTTGGGAAGACCAGCCTACACCCGCTTCATGGCTCGACCATGTTACGTGTACCTCAAGTTAAAGATGCCCGGCCCCAAAGGCGTGATCACCGTCACTGGTAACCGGAAGAAAGCATAAGAGTGTTTCCAGAAAGGCTCAAAGATTGCAGATGACCAGGTAACAGTGATAGAGCTAGAGGGATACAAGAAGAACGTAGATTCGAGTGATTTACTGCGGGCCAAGAAGCCCGCCACAGAGTCAGCATTTCAGTCGTCCGGTGAGACGAAGCTAGTTCACATCCACCCGACTGACCCCAATGCAGCTCCGACCCATATTTCCACTACACTCGACTCTAAATAGGAAGAAGCGCTCATCTAGTTCCTCCGTGAGAAATGGGACATCTTCGCATGGAAGCCAGCTGACATGCCAGGTGTTCCTAGGGGACTGGCTGAGCATCGCCTTAGAGTCGATTCAAAGGCAAAACCCGTTAAAGAACATCTTCGACAGTCCGCCGTTTAGAAGAAAAAAGCCATTGGCGAAGAGGTGGCTCGACTCCTTGCAGCAGAGTTCATTCGAGAGATATACCACTCCGAGTGGCTCGCCAATGTCGTTATGATTCCCAAAAAGGACAATTCCCTTCGTATGTGCATTGATTTCAAACATATCAATCGGGCCTGCCCGAAAGATCATTTTCCTCTCCCTCGCATCGACCAAATTGTCGACTCGACCGCAGGGTGCGAGAGATTGTCTTTTCTAGACGCTTATTCCGGGTATCATCAGATCCGTCTGTATGGGCCCGACGAAATCAAAACAGCTTTCATCACCCCATTCGGGTGCTTCTACTATATCACCATGCCATTCGGCCTCAAGAATGCCGGAGCCACGTTCATGAGAATGATTCAAAAGTGTTTACTCACTCAAATCAGTCGGAATGTGGAAGCATACATGGATGATATCGTGGTCAAGTCGCGAAAGGGTTCCGACCTGTTGACTGACTTAGCTGAAACATTTGCCAACCTCAGGAGGTATGATATCAAGCTCAATCCTTCAAAGTGCACATTCGGAGTACCTGGCGGGAAGTTACTCGGTTTTCTCGTTTTCGAACGAGGAATCGATGCTAACCCAGAAAAAGTTGGCACCATACTCCGAATGAAACGCCCTGTGCGTGTGCACGATGTCCAGAAGCTTACTGGATGCTTGGCCGCGTTAAGTCGATTCATCTCTCGCCTCGATGAAAAGGCGTTGCCCCTTTACCGACTGATGAAAAAGGCAGACAAGTTCGAGTGGACTCCAGAAGCTGATGCAGCGTTTGCCGAGTTAAAAACTCTGCTCTCCACCCAGCCGGTGCTTGCTGCTCCAATCAGCAAAGAGCCTCTGTTGCTTTATATTGCAGCCACAGGACAAGTCGTCAGTACAGTACTTACGGTCGAGCGGGAAGAAGAAGGGAAAGCCTTCAAAGTTCAGCGCCCAGTGTATTATCTCTCTGAAGTTTTGACCCCATCGAAGCAAAGATATCCTCATTATTAGAAGCTCGTATATGGGATCTACATGACCATGAAGAAGGTTGCTCATTATTTCTCTGATCATGACATTACAGTCGTCAGCAACGCACCATTGTCGGAGATTCTGCACAACAGAGATGCAACTGGTCGAGTGGCTAAATGGGCGATTGAACTCCTTCCCCTTGATATCAAATTCGAGGCAAAGAAAGCCATTAAGTCCCAGGCTATAGCAGATTTCCTTGCCGAGTGGATTGAACAGCAGCAGCCGACTCAAGTTCACTCGGAGCATTGGACCATGTTCTTTGATGGCTCTAAGATGTTAAATGGTTCTGGTGCTGGGGTAGTTTTGGTTTCTCCCCGAGGAGATAAGCTTAGATATGTGCTCCAGATCCACTTTGATTCCTCCAACAATGAAGCAGAATATGAAGCACTGTTGTATGGGTTGCGCATGGCCATTTCACTCGGCGTCCGTCGCCTTATGGTTTACGGCGACTCAGATTTGGTGGTCAATCAGGTGATGAAGGAGTGGGACGTTAGAAGCCCAGCCATGACTGGATACTGCAATGCAGTGAGGAAGCTTGAAAAGAAATTCGAAGGGTTAGAACTCCATCACGTTCCCCGACTGAAAAATCAAGCAGCCGATGACTTGGCGAAGATAGGTTCCAAGAGGGAAGCCATTCCGAGTGGCGTGTTTTTGGAACATGTCTACACACCATCGGTTCAAGAGGATCCTTTCACTGAAGAAGCCCCGCAGCCTAAAAGCGCCACAGATCCGACTGAAGTCGAGGTCCCAGCGGTGGTCGACTTAATCATGGAAGTTTTGGTCATCACTCCCGATTGGACAGTGCCCTATATCGCCTATATTTTAAGGAAGGAACTCCCCGAGAATGAAGAAGAGGCTCGAGAGATCGTCCGCCGGTCCAAAGCCTTCACCGTCATGAGAGGTCAGTTATACAGAGAAAGTGCGACCGGAGTCAGCCAGAAATGTATAACACCAGAGGAAGGTCGAATGATTCTCAACGACATCCACTCGGGGACCTGTGGCCATCATGCGTCTTCTCGGACCATCGTGGCCAAAGCATACCGAGCTGGTTTTTATTGGCCCAGAGCGAATGAAATGGCGAAGGAGATAGTTGACAAGTGTGAGGGATGTCAATTTTACTCCAATATGTCACACAAGCCCGCGTCAGCTTTGAAGACTATACCACTCGTCTGGCCCTTTGCAGTGTGGGGTTTGGATATGGTCGGTCCTTTGAGAATAGGCAGAAGCGGTTTTACCCATGTGCTGGTAGCAGTCGACAAGTTCACTAAGTGGATCGAAGCTAAACCCATCAAGAACCTCGATGCTGGTACTGTTGTCAGCTTCATCAGAGAATTGATATTCAGATATGGGGTCCCGCACAACATCATCACTGACAACGGGTCAAACTTCGATTCTGAAGAATTCAGAGCTTTCTGCACATCTCAAGGCACACGAGTCGACTATGCTTCAGTCGCCCATCCACAGTCGAATGGACAGGCAGAACGAGCCAATGGTTTGATTCTCAAAGGGTTGAAGCCCCGTTTGATGCGCGATCTCAAGCATGCGGCGGGTGCATGGGTTGACGAGCTTCCCTCGGTGCTTTGGGGGTTAAGGACCACACCCAACCGGTCGACTGGAAGAACTCCATTCTTCTTGGTCTACGGAGCTGAAGCAGTCTTGCCGAGTGATCTTCTCCACAACGCTCCCCGAGTCGAGCTCTACACCGAAGCTGAAGCAGAACAAGCGCGGCAGGACGCAGTCGACCTTTTAGAGGAAGAAAGAGAGATGGCTCTGATCAGATCGACCATTTATCAACAAGACTTGCGTCGCTTCCACGCCAAAAACGTGAAGAGTCGAGCCTTCCAGGAAGGAGATTTAGTCCTCCGAGTGGACCCGCAGAAACCACACAAGCTTGCTCCTTCTTGGGAAGGTCCCTTCATCGTCACCAAGGTTCTCCAAAATGGAGCATACCGTCTTTACAATGTCGAGCATCAGATCGACGAGCCCCGAGCTTGGAACGCGGAGCTTCTCCGCCCCTTTTACACTTAAGTATTCACTCGGATGAGTTGTAATAAAAGTACTCCTGTAGTTTATTTATCAAAGACAAGAGCTTTATAGTTTTCCCAGTGATTATTATTGCTTTTGCCCATATAAAACAATCCCCCAGTGGGTGGCTTGACTGCGAATCCGATTCGCCCAAGTCTGTAAAAAAAATCCTAACCGAGTGGCGAGCCAGTCTCCCACACGAAGGCTTAGCTGCGAAATCCGTTTCGCCTAAGATAAATAAAATCCTAACCGAGTGGCGAGCCAGTCTCCCACACGAAGGCTTAGCTGCGAAATCCGTTTCGCCTAAGATAAATAAAATCCTACCGAGTGGTAAGCCAACCTTCCACTTGGAGGCTTAGCTGCAGTCCAAGTACTCACATAAGATAAATAAAATCCTACCGAGTGGTAAGCCAGCCTTCCACTCGGAGGCTTAGCTGCAGTCCAAGTACCCGCCTAAGATAAATAAAATCCTACCGAGTGGTAAGCCAGCCTTCCACTCGGAGGCTTAGCTGCAGTCCAAGAACTCGCCTAAGTACAAGTACAACATGCGTTCTGCAAGGAGGACGAGGTGCAGGTCGACTGCTACCCTCTCCTTCCGAGCTACGCCACCAATTCAAAAATCCTACCGAGTGGAGAGCAGACCTCCCACTCGGGGGCTTAGCTGCAGCCCAGTGCTCGCCTAAGTGTCTAAAATCCTACCGAATGGAGAGCAGACCTCCCACTCGGGGGCTTAGCTGCAGCCCAGTGCTCGCCTAAGTGTCTGAAATCCTACCGAGTGGAGAGCAGACCTCCCACTCGGGGGCTTAGCTGCGGCCCAGCGCTCGCCTAAGTTTCTGAAATCCTACCAAGTGGAGAGCAGACCTCCCACTCGGGGGCTTAGCTGCAGCCCAGTGCTCGCCTAAGTTTCTGAAATCCT
>NC_041391.1:702808419-702832537 GCF_002162155.2 Triticum dicoccoides | reverse complement strand
ACTCGGGGGCTTAGCTGCAGCTCATTGCTCGCCTAAGTTTCTGAAATCCTACAGAGTGGAGAGCAGACCTTCCACTCGGGGGCTTAGCTACAGCCCAGTGCTCGCCTAAGTTTCTGAAATCCTACCGAGTGGAGAGCAGACCTCCCACTCGGGGGCTTAGCTGCAGCCCAGTGCTCGCCTAAGTTTCTGAAATCCTACCGAGTGAAGAGCAGACCTCCCACTCGAGGACTTAGCTGCAGCCCAGCGCCCGCCCAAGTGTCTGAAATCCTACTGAGTGGAGGGCAAACCTCTCGCTCGAGGACTTAGCTGCAGCCCAGTGCTTGCCTAAGTGAATTGGGGGACAAGTCAATGGCAATAAGCGCTTCGCTTTAACCTGCAAAAGACACCTCAAACCAAATGCAAACATATTCAGCGACGAACCCAAGTTCGGATAACACCTAGCGGAACCGAAAGTGCTCAGGCGCTAGGCCTGTTAAGGTTTGTCGGTTACAAGACTCACTCGGCATACCGAGGCAAATTTAAAGTATCAAGCTCAGAAGTTTTTTACCCCTCCTGTAGAGGGCTGGAAGGTGCCACAAACTCGTCCAGATCAATTCCATCTGCAATCCGAGTGGCAGCGGCAATGAAGGTCTCCATGAAAGATCTAAAATCGTGCTTCTTGGTGTTGGCCATCCTGAGAGCCACCAGCTTGTCCTCTCGTGCATCCTTGCAGTGAACGCGGACCAGAGATAGAGCAACATCCGCGCCGCACCTGGCCGAAGACTTCTTCCACTCCTGCACTCGACTTGGGACCTTGTTCAGTCGAGTCATCAGAGACTCGAGGTCGTTCTGGAGTGTCTCTCTTGGCCAAAGTGTTGTGTCGACGCGGGAAGTTGCGACCTTCAGCCTTGCAAGATAATCGATGACGGCAGCAACACGAGATTCAAGTCGGAGCACGTTCATGGCGACTTCATCTTTCACAGGAGAGTTGATGGGGTCCAGGTTTACTTCCAGTCGACCAGTCTCTTCTTCAAAGTTCTGACAAAATTCTGCAAGCACAACCACCGAGTCAAGACAAACAGTCAGAGGTTACAATTAAAATATTTGTTTAATACAAAGGATTACCTTCAAGCATGAGGAGCAACTTCTTGGCGAGTCCACCCAGATAAGCCTCTAGATCATTCTTCTTTCTCTTCAACTCGCTGGCCTTGTCATTCAGGGTGGTCTTGTCGCTTTTCAGTCGAGTGACCTCCTGGTTGGCAGCATCAAGAGCAGCTTTCAGATTGGTGTTTTCTTCTTCAAGCTTAGTCACTGAAGCCAGCTTCTCACCCGCTAGCCTGGTCTTCTCTAAAGCAGTTTTTTGCATCTCAGCCAAGTCAAGCTCTTGTTTCTTCAGGGCGTCCCTCACTTTGCCTACAAAGTTACAGTCAGATTAGATTCGGAAACAAGTGAGAGGCAAAGGCAGTCGTCAAAGGCCTCACCAAGCATACCTTTAGCTTCCTCCTTCGCCTTCGTCAAGTTCTCTTGGGCCAGTTTCAGATCGAGCTCGAGTTGAATGTGTTTGTTCTCCAACTCAGTATAACGAGCCGCAAGGTCACAGGATTTCTACGAAGAATCAATCGACAGACGTCAAAGACAATCTACTTCCGAGTGAGTAAGGAAAAATCATAGCGTTTCTAAGACTACGGCCGAATGCAAACATTCGACCATAGTCTCGGGGACTACACCCAGTGGGTGCACTCAGCGTGCCCCCACTAGTTTCATCAAGAGTCGACCAGTCGACCAACAAAAAAAAAGGCAATGTCCTTTAGACTATAGTCGACTGCCAGCAGTCGACCACAGTCTCGGGGACTACACCCAGTGGGTGCACTCAGCGTGCCCCCACCGGTCTATGAAGCTATTCGACCTTGTCGAGTAAAGAAAAACTCAAAGCATAAAGACTATGGTCGACTACCAGCAGTCCACCATAGCCTTGGGGACTACACCCAGTGGGTGCACTCGGCGTTCCCCCACTAACCCGGAATTTCAATCGACACACACCCAGTGGGTGTAGGACAGGCTCTAGGAATTTCAGAAAGAAGAACAGGCAGTGACCGACTGACCTGAACATTACTCTGGAGTGCCGAACTGGCGTCATAGGCTGCCTGGCTGGCTTCTCGAATTGCCTTCACTTGCTCCATCATGACCCCCGCCTGGCGTATCGCTTCTTTTGCAGCACTGGCTTGGTCTTCTGGAATGGGTAGGTGGAGAAAAGCGAGGGTTGAGCAGCACTCGACGACGATGGGCGAGCACTCGTCAACGGCACCGCAAAGGTTACGGTGGGTCGAGTGACATTGTCTCCCTCCACGACCAACGTCGGGTGCCGGCACATCCTGAGTCGCCTTGCCAGCAGACGTTTTCTTGCTTTTCCTCGGTCGTGGCGGTTCTTCGTCGTCGTCGTCAGGAAGGTCAATAACAATGTTAGAGGAAACTGCAGAAAGAATCAAAATTAGAGACGATGAGTCAGTCGACTGAAAACGGCAACGCAGGAGTCATACCAGGGTTCGAGGTTGCAGCATCCTCCATCTCGTGGTCTTCGGCTCTCGCCGAAGTGTCGGAAGTAGCAGCGCTGCAGTTCCAAAAGTCAGTCGATTGGCCCATGAGTCGACCAAAAACAAGTTCATGAAACAGGGAAAGCTCAAAACTACCATTACCCTGAGATAGTGGGGATCACCATCTTCATCTTCGGCAAGACCTTTGCTGGCCTCGACGGTGCCACTCGAGATTGCTTCGGAGCCTTCTCAGTCGGCGCCGGAGAAGTGGTCCGAGGGCGCTTGGTCGACTGGGAAGCGGTTGTGACCCCCTTACCCCGCTCAGTCGCTGGATCATGGGCAAGCTTCAAGCGTCTTTCCGAGCGGGGAGGTGCAACTTCCTCCTCCTCCTCCTCCTCTTCCTCCTCACCAGAGTCATCACCCTTGTCGTCGTCGTCAGCATCCGAATCCCACTCCTCCGGGCTTTCGCCCCCGCTTCCTTTCTCCTCCTCAGTCGGCGTCTGCGCCCCATTGGGCATCGAGTACAATTCAGTGGTGGCCTGTCAGACAACAAAGCAAAACAAAGATCAATCGACCAATTCGCGGCAAAGCAGAATGGATAAAACAAAATTACACTCGGAGATAAGCGGCCATACCTTGTCCGGCGTATAGGTACAGTCGAGTGGCAGGATCCTCCTCGCCCCTCGAGGGTTGTCCTTGTTCCCTGTGTGTTGGAAATATGCCCTAGAGGCAATAATAAAAGTATTATTATATTTCAATGTTCATGATAAATGTCTTTTATTCATGCTATAACTGTATTATCCGGAAATCGTAATACACGTGTGAATACATAGACCACAATATGTCCCTGGTGAGCCTCTAGTTGACTAGCTCGTTGTGATCAACGGATAGTCATGCTTTCCTGACTATGGACATTGGATGTCGTTGATAACGGGATCACATCATTAGGAGAATGATGTGATGGACAAGACCCAATCCTAAGCCTAGCACAAAAGGTCGTGTAGTTCATTTGCTAGAGCTTTTCTAATGTCAAGTATTTTTTCCTTGGACCATGAGATTGTGCAACTCCCGGATACCGTAGGAGTGCTTTGGGTGTATCAAACGTCACAACGTAACTGGGTGACTATAAAGGTGCACTACAGGTATCTCCGGAAGTATCTATTGTTTTATGCGGATCGAGACTGGGATTTGTCACTCCGTGTAAACGGAGAGGTATCTCTGGGCCCACTCGGTAGGACATCATCACATGCGCAATGTGACCAAGGAGTTGATCACGGGATGATGTGTTACGGAACGAGTAAAGTGACTTGCCGGTAACGAGATTGAACAAGGTATTGGATACCGACGATCGAATCTCGGGCAAGTAACATACCGATAGACAAAGGGAATTGAATACGGGATTGATTAAGTCCTTGACATCGTGGTTCATCCGATGAGATCATCGTGGAACATGTGGGAGCCATCATGGGTATCCAGATCCCGCTGTTGGTTATTGACCGGAGAACGTCTCGGTCATGTCTACATGTCTCCCGAACCCGTAGGGTCTACACACTTAAGGTTCGATGACGCTAGGGTTATAAAGGAAGCTTGTATGTGGTTACGGAATGTTGTTCGGAGTCCCAGATGACATCCCGGACGTCACGAGGAGTTCCAGAATGGTCCGGAGGTAAAGATTTATATATGGGAAGTCCTGTTTTGGTCACCGGAAAAGTTTTGGGCGATATCGGTATTGTACCGGGACCACCGGGAGGGTCCCGGGGTCCACCAAGTGGGGCCACCTGCCCTAGAAGGCTGCGTGGGCCAAGTGTGGGAGGGGACCATCCCCTAGGAGGGCTGGTGCGCCCCCCACAAGGAGTCCAAGGCGCAAGAGAGAGTGGGAGGGGGCAAACCCTAGTCCAGATGGGCCTTAAGGCCCATATTGGTGCGCCTCCCTCTCCTCTCCCCCCTTGGCCGCCTCCCCTTTGCCATCTAGGGCTGGCCGCACCCCTTGGGGGTGGGAAACCCTAAAGGGGGTGCAGCCCCCCCTTCCCCCTATATATAGATGAGTTTTGGGGCTGCCATACACATGAGTTCTCTCCCTCTTGGTGCGGCCCTACCTCTCTCCCTACTCCTCCTCTCCCATGGTGCTTGGCGAAGCCCTGCGGGATTGCCATGCTCCTCCACCACCACCACGCCGTTGTGCTGCTGTTGGATGGAGTCTTCCTCAACCTCTCCCTCTCTCCTTGCTGGATCAAGGTGTGGGAGACGTCACCGGGCTGTACGTGTGTTGAACGCGGAGGTGCCGTGCGTTCGGCACTTGATCATCGGTGATTTGAATCACGACGAGTACGACTCCATCAACCCCGTTCACTTGAACGCTTCCGCTTAGCGATCTACAAGGGTATGTAGATGCACTCTCCTTTCTACTCGTTGCTGGTTTCTCCATAGATAGATCTTGGTGATACGTAGGAAATTTTTTGAATTTCTGCTACGTTCCCCAACAGTGGCATCATGAGCTAGGTCTATTGCGTAGATTCTTTGCACGAGTAGAACACAAAGTAGTTGTGGGCGTTGATGTTGTTCAATATGCTTACCGTTACTAGTCCAATCTTGTTTCGACGGTATTGTGGGATGAAGCGGCCCGGACCGACCTTACACGTACTCTTACGTGAGACAGGTTCCACCGATTGACATGCACTTGGTGCATAAGGTGGCTAGCGGGTGCCAGTCTCTCCCACTTTAGTCGGAACGGATTCGATGAAAAGGGTCCTTATGAAGGGTAAATAGCAATTGGCATATCACGTTGTGGTCTTGCGTAGGTAAGAAACGTTCTTGCTAGAAACCCATAGCAGCCACGTAAAACATGCAACAACAATTAGAGGACGTCTAACTTGTTTTTGTAGGGTATGCTATGTGATGTGATATGGCCAAGAAGAATGTGATGAATGATATGTGATGTATGAGATTGATCATGTTCTTGTAATAGGATTCACGACTTGCATGTCGATGAGTATGACAACCGGCAGGAGCCATAGGAGTTGTCTTTATTTATTGTATGACCTGCGTGTCATTGAAGAACGCCATGTAAACTACTTTACTTTATTGCTAAACGCGTTAGTCATAGAAGTAGAAGTAGTCGTTGGCGTGACAACTTCATGAAGACACGATGATGGAGATCATGATGATGGAGATCATGGTGTCGTGCCGGTGACGATGATGATCATGGAGCCCCGAAGATGAAGATCAAAAGGAGCAAAATGATATTGGCCATATCATGTCACTATTTTATTGCATGTGATGTTTATCATGTTTATGCATCTTGTTTGCTTAGAATGACGGTAGTAAATAAGATGATCCCTTACAAAATTTCAAGAAGTGTTCTCCCCTAACTGTGCACCGTTGCTACAGTTCGTCGCTTGTAAGCACCACGTGATGTTCGGGTGTGATGGATTCTTACGTTCACATACAACGGGTGTAAGACAGTTTTACACAGCGAAAACACTTAGGGCTAACTTGACGAGCCTAGCATGTGCAGACATGGCCTCGGAACACGGAGACCGAAAGGTCGATCATGAGTCGTATGGTAGATACGATCAACATGAAGATGTTCACCGATGATGACTAGTCCGTCTCACGTGATGATCGGACACGGCCTAGTTGACTCGGATCATGTGATCACTTAGATGACCAGAGGGATGTCTATCTAAGTGGGAGTTCATAAGATGAACTTAATTATCCTGAACATAGTGAAAAGACCTTTTGCAAATTATGTCGTAAGCTCGCGCTTTAGTTCCACTATTTAGATATGTTCCTAGAGAAAATATAGTTGAAAGTTGATAGTAGCGATTATGCGATCAGTAGAAAGCTTATGTCCTTAATGCACCGCTCAGTGTGCTGAACCCCAACGTCGTTTGTCGATGTTTCGAACATCGGACATACACGTTTTGATAACTACGTGATAGTTCAATTAAATGGTTTAAGTAGAGGCACCAAAGACGTTTTCGAAACGTCGCGGAACATATGAGATGTTTCGAGGGCTGAAATTGGGATTTCAGGCTCGTGCCCACGTCAAGAGGTATAAGACCTCTGACGATTTTCTTAGCCTGCAAACTAAGGGAGAAAAGCTCAATCGTTGAGCTTGTGCTCAGATTGTCTGAGCACAACAATCACTTGAATCGAGTGGGAGTTGATCCTCTAGATGAGATAGTGATGTTTCCCCAAAGTCATTGCCACCAAGCTGCTAGAGCTTCGTGATTAACTATAACATATCAGGGATAGATATGATGATCCTTGAAATATTCATGATGTTTGACACCGCGAAAGTAGAAATCAAGAAGGAGCATCAATTGTTGATGGTTGGTGAAACCACTAGTTTCAAGAAGGGCAAGGGAACAAAGGGATACTTCATGAAACGGCAATTCAGCTGCTGCTCTAGTGAAGAAACCCAAGGTTGAACCCAAACCCGAGACTAAGTGTTTCTGTAATAAGGGGAACAACCACTGGAGCAGCATTACCCTAGATACTTGGTAGATGAGAAGGCTGGCAAGGTCGATAGAAGTATATTGGATATACATTATGTTAATGTGTACTTTACTAGTACTCCTAGTAGCACCAGGGTATTGGATACCGGTTCGGTTGCTAAGTGTTAGTAACTCGAAATAAAAGCTACGGAATAAACGGAGACTAGCTAAAGGTGAGCTGACGATATATGTTGGAAGTGTTTCCAAGGTTGATATGATCAAGCATTGCACGCTCCCTCTACCACCGAGATTGGGGTTTGCGTTGAGCATAGACATGATTGGATTATGTCTATCGCAATACGGTTATTCATTTAAGGAGAATAATGGTTACTCTATTTTTGAATAATACCTTCGATGGTCTTACACCTAAAATGAATGGTTTATTGAATCTCGATCGTAGTGATACACATTTTCATGCCAAAAGATATAAGATAGTAATGATAGTACCACTTACTTGTGGCACTGCTGTGTAAGTCATATTGGTATAAAACGCATGAAGAAGCTCCATGTTGATGGATCTTTGGACTCACTCGTTTTTGAAAAGTTTGAGACATGCGAACCATGTCTATTGGTGTATATGCATGAAGAAACTCCATGCAAATGGACCGTTCGGACTCACTTGATTTTGAATCACTTGAGATATGCAAATCATACCACATAGGCAAGATGACTGAAAAGCCTCGGTTTTAATAAGATGGAACAAGATAGCAACTTGTTGGAAGTAACACATTTTGATGTGTGCAGTCCAATAAGTGCTGAGGCATGCAGTGAATATCGTTATGTTCTTACTTCACAGATGATTCGAGTAGATGTTGAGAATATTTACTTGATGAAACACAAGTCTGAATTATTGAATGGTTCAAGTAATTTCAGAGTGAAGTAGAAGATCATTGTGACAAGAGGATAAAATGTCTATGATACGATCATAGAGATGAATATCTGAGTTACGAGTTTTGGCACACAATTAAGACATTGTGGAAAATGTTTCACAATTAATACCGCCTGGAACACCATACTGTGATGGTGTGTCCGAACATCATAGTTGCACCCTATTGGATATGGTGCGTACCATGATGTCTCTTATCGAATTACCACTATCGTTCATGGGTTAGGCATTAGAGACAACCACATTCACTTTAAATAGGGCACCACATAATTCCGTTGAGATGACACCGTATGAATTATGGTTTAGAGAAACCTAAGTTGCCGTTTCTTGAAAGTTTGGGGCTGCGACGCTTATGTGGAAAAGTTTCAGGATTGATAAGCTCGAACCCAAAGCGGATAAAATGCATCTTCATAGGACACCCAAAACAGTTGGGTATACCTCCTGTCTCAGATCCGAAAGCAATAAGGGATTGTTTTGAGAATCAGGTCCTTTCTCGAGGAAAAGTTTCTCTCGAAAGAATTGAGTGGGAGGATGGTGGAAACTTGATGAGGTTATTGAACCGTCTCTTCAACTAGTGTGTGGCAGGGCACAGGAAGTTGTTCCTGTGGCACCTACACCAATTGAAGTGGAAGCTTATGATAGTGATCATGAAGCTTCGGATCAAGTCACTACCGAACCTCATAGGACGACAAGGACACGTACTACTTCGGAGTGGTAAGGTGATCCTGTCTTGAAGGTCATGTTGCTAGACAACAATGAACCTACGAGCTATGGAGAAGCGATGGTGGGCCTGAATTCCGACAAATGGTTAGAAGCCATGAAATCCGAGATAGTATCCATATATCAGAACAAAGCATGGACTTTGATGGACTTGCCCGATGATCGGCAATCCATTGAGATAAATGGATCTTTTAAGAAGAAGACGGACGTGGATGGTAATGTCACCATCTATGAAGCTCGACTTGTGGCGAAGTGTTTTCCGACAAGTTCAAGGAGTTGACTACGATGAGATTTTCTCACTCGTAGCGATGCTTAAAGTCCGTCGGAATCATGTTAGCATTAGCTGCATTTATGAAATCTGGCAGATGGATGTCGAGACAAGTTTCCTTACTAGTTTTCGTAAGGAAAGGTTGTATGCAATACAATCAGAAAAGTTTTGTCGATCCTAAGGATGCTAAAAGGTATGCTAGCTCCAGCGATCCTTCTAAGGACTGGAGTAAGCATCTCGGAGTTGGAATGTACGCTTTGATGAGATGATCAAAGATTTTGGATTTATACAAAGTTTATGAGAAACTTGTATTTCCAAAGAAGTGAGTGGGAGCACTATAGAATTTCTGATGAGTATATGTTGTTGACATATTGATGATCAGAGATGATGTAGAATTTCTAGAAAGCATATAGGGTTATTTGAAAGGTGTTTTTCAATAGAAAACCTGGATTAAGCTACTTGAACATTGAGCATCAAGATCTATAAGGATAGATCAAAATGCTTAATAATACTTTCAAATGAGCACATACCTTGACATGATCTTGAAGGTGTTCAAGATGGACCAGTGAAAGAAGGAGTTCTTGCCTGAGTTGTAAGGTACGAAGTTAAGACTTAAAGCTCGACCACGGCAGAAAAGAGAGAAAGGACGAAGGTCGTCCCCTATGCTTTAGACGTAGGCTCTACAGTATGCTATGCTGTGTACCGCACCGAAAGTGTGCCTTGCCATGAGTCAGTCAAGGGGTACAAGAGTGATCCATGAATGGATCATAGGACAGCGGTCAAAGTTATCCTTAGTAACTAGTGGACTAAGGAATTTTCTCGATTATGCAGGTGGTAAAAGAGTTCGTCGTAAAGGTTACGACGATGCAAGCTTGACACCTATCCGGATAGCTCTGAGTAGAGAGACCGGATACATATAATGGAGCAATAATTTAGAATAGCTCCAAGTAGAACAGTTGTTTGGAATAGCTCCAAATAGAGCGTGGTAGCTGCATCTAGGAGATGACATGGAGATTTGTAAAGCACACACGGATCTGAAAGGTTCAGACCCGTTGACTAAAACCTCTCTCACAAGCAACATGATCAAACATAAAACTCATTGAGTGTTAATCACATAGTGATGTGAACTAGACTACTGACTCTAGTAAACTCTTGGGTATTAGTCACATGGCGATGTGACCTGTGAGTGTTAATCACATGGCGATGTGAACTAGATTATTGACTCTAGTGCAAGTGGGAGACTGTTGGAAATATGCCCTAGAGGCAATAATAAAAGTATTATTATATTTCAATGTTCATGATAAATGTCTTTTATTCATGCTATAACTGTATTATCTGGAAATCGTAATACATGTGTGAATACATAGACCACAATATGTCCCTGGTGAGCCTCTAGTTGACTAGCTCGTTGTGATCAACGGATAGTCATGGTTTCCTGACTATGGACATTGGATGTCGTTGATAACGGGATCACATCATTAGGAGAATGATGTGATGGACAAGACCCAATCCTAAGCCTAGCACAAAAGGTCGTGTAGTTCATTTGCTAGAGCTTTTCTAATGTCAAGTATTTTTTCCTTGGACCATGAGATTGTGCAACTCCCGGATACCGTAGGAGTGCTTTGGGTGTATCAAACGTCACAACGTAACTGGGTGACTATAAAGGTGCACTACAGGTATCTCCGAAAGTATCTATTGTTTTATGCGGATCGAGACTGGGATTTGTCACTCCGTGTAAACGGAGAGGTATCTCTGGGCCCACTCGGTAGGACATCATCACATGTGCAATGTGACCAAGGAGTTGATCACGGGATGATGTGTTACGGAACGAGTAAAGTGACTTGCCGGTAACGAGATTGAACAAGGTATTGGATACCGACGATCGAATCTCGGGCAAGTAACATACCGATAGACAAAGGGAATTGAATACGGGATTGATTAAGTCCTTGACATCGTGGTTCATCCGATGAGATCATCGTGGAACATGTGGGAGCCATCATGGGTATCCAGATCCCGCTGTTGGTTATTGACCGGAGAACGTCTCGGTCATGTCTACATGTCTCCCGAACCCGTAGGGTCTACACACTTAAGGTTCGATGACGCTAGGGTTATAAAGGAAGCTTGTATGTGGTTACCGAATGTTGTTCGGAGTCCCGGATGAGATCCCGGACGTCAGAGGAGTTCCGGAATGGTCCGGAGGTAAAGATTTATATATGGGAAGTCCTGTTTTGGTCACCGGAAAAGTTTCGGGCGATATCGGTATTGTACCGGGACCACCGGGAGGGTCCCGGGGTCCACCAAGTGGGGCCACCTGCCCCAGAAGGCTGCGTGGGCCAAGTGTGGGAGGGGACCAGCCCCTAGGAGGGCTGGTGCGCCCCCCACAAGGAGTCCAAGGTGCAAGAGAGAGTGGGAGGGGGCAAACCCTAGTCCAGATGGGCCTTAAGGCCCATATTGGTGCGCCTCCCTCTCCTCTCCCCCCTTGGCCGCCTCCCCTTTGCCATCTAGGGCTGGCCGCACCCCTTGGGGGTGGGAAACCCTAAAGGGGGTGCAGCCCCCCCTTCCCCCTATATATAGATGAGTTTTGGGGCTGCCATACACATGAGTTCTCTCCCTCTTGGTGCAGCCCTACCTCTTTCCCTACTCCTCCTCTCCCATGGTGCTTGGCGAAGCCCTGCGGGATTGCCACGCTCCTCCACCACCACCACGCCGTTGTGCTGCTGTTGGATGGAGTCTTCCTCAACCTCTCCCTCTCTCCTTGCTGGATCAAGGCGTGGGAGACGTCACCGGGCTGTACGTGTGTTGAACGCGGAGGTGCCGTGCGTTCGGCACTTGATCATCGGTGATTTGAATCACGACGAGTACGACTCCATCAACCCCGTTCACTTGAACGCTTCCGCTTAGCGATCTACAAGGGTATGTAGATGCACTCTCCTTCTACTCGTAGCTGGTTTCTCCATAGATAGATCTTGGTGACACGTAGGAAAATTTTGAATTTCTGCTACGTTCCCCAACACTGTGATGGCGGCCACCCACCTCTCCAGCGTGGCGTCGTCGACTGCCTCTGGATGGACCCGAGTGGTGTCTTCAGTATCGCAGTACAGCCACATCGGGTGGCCTCGGTACTGGAGCGGTTGGATGCGCCGCCTAAGGAAGACTTCCAGAAGATCCATGCCCGTCACTCCGTCCCGAACGAGTTGGACCACGCGCTCCACCAACATTTTTACCTCGGCTTTCTCCTCAGGAAGCACCTTCAGAGAAGACGGTTTGTCCACTCGGTCCATGGAGAACGGAGGGAGACCAGTCGACTGCCCCGGCGTCGACTCGTCTTGGCAGTAGAACCAAGTTGACTGCCACCCTCTGACCGACTCAGGAAGGGTCATGGCCGGGAAAGTGCTCTTATTCCTCAACTGAATCCCAAGACCCCCGCACATCTATATAACCTTGGTCCTCTCATCACCCAGACTCGCCTTTTTTACTGTCTGTGACCGGCAGGTGAATATGTGCTTGAAGAGACCCCAGTGCGGTCGACAACCCAGGAAGTTCTTGCACATGGACACAAAGGCAGCAAGATAGGCGATGGAATTGGGATTGAAATGGTGGAGTTGCGCCCCAAAGAAATTCAGAAACCCACGGAAGAACACACTCGGCGGCAGAGAAAAACCATGATCTATGTGAGTGGCTAAGAGAACGCACTCACCCTCCTGTGGCTGCGGTTGACACTCGGACCCCGGGAGCCTCGCTGACCCGTGGGGGATCAGTCCCTCATCGGCCAGGTCGTCGAGGTCCTTCCCAGTGATGGTCGAGCGGATCCAATCCCCTTGGACCCAACCCTCCGGCAGGCGGGACCTCGACGAAGATCCGCCCCGACTGGACGGTCTCCCCTTCGCTTGCCCCGTCACCGTTGCCTTCTTCGCGCGCTCTAGAGCCGCCGTCTTCTCCTTCACCATTATCGCCGGCGAAGCGCTCGAGAGGTGGATAAGGCGGAGGTAGGAGCAGGCGCCATGGGCGGAGGCAGAGAGGGAAGAGAGGAGAATGGGGAGGCACTGTTCAAAAACTCTTCCCCGACGCTTTATATAAGGGCGCTTCCGAGTGGCTGACGAGTGGGTCCGAGCAGATCTGTCACATCCCGAAACAGTCACACACGTACGATACGTGGCGAAAAAGGTGGCATGGAAATCGAGGCGTCCATGCCTTATCCCGCCCGATTGCCGCGGATCGCCCCGCTTCGCGCGCTTCCCAAATTTTAGATCCCGCAAAATCCTCTAACAGCAGATCAATCTGTCAGACGATATCCTTCCCGCGATCCGTCGCTCGGAAGTTCACCGGAGTTCAAAAGTTCACTCGACAAAAGATAAGAATGGATCAAGGCGACTGAAGTAAAAGTCGACGCCAACGCCGAAAGAAGAATCGCCGATCCAAGATACGACATAATCAAAGTACAGTAAATAAGTCGGAGAAAATCGTCAACCCCTTCCTCACTCGAACCTCGATCCATTCGGGGGCTAATGATGAGGTTATGTACCTAGGGTAGGGTCCTGGACCTATCTAGGATACCATACGCAATGACATCGTCATACGAAGCTACCTTCCAGTCGACCAAGAGAAGCTCCACTCGACCAAAGGAGACTCCACTCGACCGGCTAGAAGACACTCGACCATCAGAAGTTCAAGATCTATGCTGTATCCAAACGGTCTGTAATTAAGTAGTCTTAATGGTCATGATGGCACTTTATGTAGAGCGTTACAGTAACGCCCGGATTAATGTACTTTAAACCCCCCTCTACGTGGGCTGGCTGAGGTCCTGGCGTCTTCTATATAAGCCACCCCCCTCCACTGGTAGAAGGGTTCGCACCCCTGTAACTCATATACACAGAGATCAGTCGACCGCCTCTGGGCTCCGAGACGTAGGGCTGTTACTTCCTCCGAGAAGGGCCTGAACTCGCTAAACACCCGTGTGTACAACTACTCCATAGCTAGGACCTTGCCTTTCCATACTTACCCCCCATTCTACTGTCAGACTTAGAACCCCGACAGGCATGGATTCTGAGGCGACCGCCACGAGGGATTCGGTGCTGGTCGGGCGGGTCGTGGTGCCGGCCGCTTCGACCGCGGTGGCGGGCGCTTCGATCATGGCGCGGGCAGATCTGACCACGGCGGCGGGCGGTTCTCGTGGCGGCGCGACGACGTCAACAACAACAACGGCAACTCCACCCACTCGGACACAACGGGTACCTCGCGCTGGGACGCTGCAGCTGCTTCCAAGGAGTGCATCGACAACAATTCGGAGGGCGTGTGGGTGGAGAAGCTCCAGAGATCTACTGGATCTGGCGGGGGGAGCAGCCACCAAGCCGATCCGACTCCCACCCCGCTCGCTCCTCCAGCTGCTAAAGCTTCGCCAAAAAATCAGGTGCTACTGTCGGTGTCAAAACCGGCGGATCTCGGGTAGGGGGTCCCGAACTGTGCGTCTAGGCGGATGGTAACATGAGACAAGGGACACGATGTTTTACCCAGGTTCGGGCCCTCTTGATGGAGGTAAACCCCTACGTCATGCTTGATTGATATTGATATTGTGGATGTTTACAAGAGTGGATCTACCACGAGATCAAGGAGGCTAAACCCTAGAAGCTAGCCTATGGTATGATTGTAATGGTTGTTGTTGTCATGTCCTACGGACTAGAGCCATCCAGTTTATATAGACACCGGAGAGGGCTAGGGTTACATAGAGTCGGTTACAATGGTAGGAGATCTACGTATCCGTATCGCCAAGCTTGCCTTCCACGCCAAGGAAAGTCCCATCCGGACACGGGACGAAGTCTTCAATCTTGTATCTTCATAGTCTTGGAGTCCGGTCGATGATGATAGTCCGGCCGATGATAGTTCGGCTGATGATGGTAGTCCGGCTATCCGGACACCCCCAAATCCAGGACTCCCTCAGTAGCCCCTGAACCAGGCTTCAATGACGATAAGTCCGGCACGTATATTGCTTGGCATTGCAAGGCGGGTTCCTCCTCCGAATGATAGAAGATTGTGAACACCAGGATAGTGTCCGGCTCTGCAAAATAAATTCCACATTCCACCGTAGAGAGAATAATATATACACAAGTTCAATCTACTGACGTTTTTTGCGGCATGACGTCACGCCACTACCAAGCCATTACTTGAATCGTTTTTTACTCTACCACCTCAGCGCATTTAGCGAAGCTGTTTCCTTGGCACGTCTAGTCGAAGCAGAGATCGTGTTCCCCCTTATTCCGGGATTCTTATCAATACGAACGTGGGTAACCCAACCGCGCCATTGATGGTGATGCTTGGGGGATAAGCGAGTTATCCCAGGCCGGTGGGGGACGCGTAGACTTCACCCGCCCATATAAGGGATAAGGAGTCACCCTTTCACCTACGCCTTCTTCCTCCTTTGCCTATCCATCTCCGCGCACTCGAGCTCCAGCGCCCAAGCCCGCACATCTCGTCTCAACCTTCCCCAGTTATGTCCGGAGCGGGAGGCAAGTGGATGGCCTCCTCCGTTACGGGGGAGCACATCGAGAGACTGCGCAGCGCCGACTACCTGTCCGGCGACATCGCGCACCGGCTGCCCGACGAGGGGCAGCTCATCCCCACCCCCAGGCCCCATGAGAGGGTCGTTTTCCTTCCCCACTTCCTCCGCGGACTGGGTTTTCCACTTCACCCCTTTGTCCGGGGGCTCATGTTCTACTACGGCCTGGATTTTCATGATCTGGTGCCGAACTTCATCCTCAACATCTCGGCGTTTATCGTCGTGTGCGAGGCCTTCCTCTGCATCCAGCCCCACTTCGGTTTGTGGCTCAAGACCTTCAATGTCAAGCCGAAGGTAGTGAAGGGCACTCAAGCGGAGTGCGGAGGCGCCATGTTGGGTAAGATGCCCAATGTCCTTTGGTTCGAAGGGGCCTTCGTGGAATCCGTCAAGGGGTGGCAATCGGGGTGGTTCTATATCACCGAGCCGCGCGACCCTAAGTGGGCGGCGGCCCCCGAGTTCAGATCTGGTATCCCCACGCAGCTCACCTCCTGGAAAGAGAAGGGCTTGCTGTGGGGTAGTTCGGAGGAGCTGACGGGACTCCAAGCCTGTATCCAGAAGCTGGTGAAGAAGCTCAGGCTGGTTAACGTGGTCCAAGTCATGCTCGTCCGCCGGATTCTCCCATGCCAAGAGCGGGCATTCAATCTGTGGGAGTTCAATCCGGAACAGCACCAGGCGCTGAGCGGGCTCTTCGACACGACGTACGAAGGCGCCTGGAGGGTGCTGTTTAAGGGCGCCGAAGCCCCCGCATCCGCGACTGAAGATCGCGGATTTCGCTCGCAGCGCCAAGCCGACGAGGTAAGTGATTCTACCCCTTTACGGGACACTTGCTTTTCATAGTTTAACTTTATGCGGGTTTTAATTTCCCCTTTTCCTTTGACAGGACTGGATGAGGAAGGCGGAGCAGATTATCTGCCCGGCTCCCATGCCAGAAAACCCAGTAGACGCCCATCTAGCGAGGCTGCTGGTTCCGGCACCGCACGTGGTGCCGGAGAAGAAGGCCAAGAAGGAGGCCACGGTCGCTCGAAAGAGTTCCCGTTTTCAGGTGTCCGACGACTCCGGGGCGGACTCCTCCCCCGAAAACGAGGAGGAGAAAGAGGACTCTCTCCCAGAGGAGGGAGAGAGGAAGAGGAAGGCTTCCCCAACAGGGGAGGCCGAAGGGTCCAAGAGGGGAAGGACTATTCCCCCGGACAGCTCCGCCAACATCAACGTTGGCGAGGAAGAATGGCCTTCAAGGGCCAGGCCTCCAGCGAGATCGTAAGTATCCGGATTCCTAAGTGATTTATAATTTCTTTTTCTGTGTCACATAGTGTCATTCTGATGCCGCATGCTGCCTGTAGTCCGGCCAATGATGATCTCCCTGCTTCATCGAGCGGGTCGTTGGCTCCGTCGGATGTAGACTCCATCCCGACCGCCTCCACCCCTCGCGACACCGAGGACGCCGAGGTGGGATCCCAAGAAGGGACCCATCAGGGGGAGGCTCCGGAGGCGCCACAAGGCGTCCTCCCGGACTTTGCGCCGGACTCCATATCAGAACCCGCAATGGTTCCGGAGTCCGGCCGGCGGCCCCTTCGCACGAAGGGCAAGACCGTGACGCCGGCAGCTTCCGTCCAACCGGAGGCGCCGGACAATTTGTTGGAGGCGCTGCAGAGTGCTTCCATCGAGGAAGAACACCGCACTATTATGAGTGCGGTGATTCAGAAGGTACAACTTGCCAAGAGCGGGCTGACCGAAGCCTGCAGTAGCCTTCTATCAGGCTTTGAGGTAAATAGTTAAAAATATGCAATGTAATACCGCATAGGCAGTAGCCCCTGATGCTCGGTTCGGTGTTCAGAAAGAAAAGCCGGACTGAGGATCTGAAAAAAAGAAGATATACGCAGGGTTGCTAAAAAATTATGTCAATATGGGTTGCAGGCTGCGCTGCTGACCTCTGCCGCACTGACTGCGGAGGTCGGTGCTTTGAAGCAGGAGCTCGAGCGGTCCGAGCAAGAGCTCGGCCGCGCCAAGAAGCAGCTCCAGGACAAAGAAGGTGAGTAACACCACTTTGAACTTGTACCTTACAGAAAAGGATTTAGGTTGCAACAAAAAATAACAAGGATAACATGGGTACTGCAGGGGCCACGAATGAGGTGGCGACCCTGAAGGAGGCCGTGTCTGCGGCCGAACGCAATGCGGCCGCGGAACGGGCAGAGCGAGAAAAGCATGAGGCGCGGGTGGCGGTGGTTCGGCAAGAGCTCCAGGCTCTCATGGAAAAGCATGAGAGTTTGGAGCGTGACTCAAAGACTCGAGAGTCTGAGCTTGCCTCGGCTCCCGAAAGTGCCAAGACTGCCAAGGCCGATGCCCATAAGTCCCTTCAGGAGATTGAGTTGGTGAGGAAGATAGCGGCGGGTAAGGCATTTTTCATGCAAAGCAAGCATGTGAATGTAAATTAGGTGTTACTTACCCGAATTCGGAGCTCTCCAGGGGCGTTTGCAGATCTGCCTCGCAGCATGTCTGATGCCGCCGCATTCTACTGGGCCGAGGAGGGGAGCTCAACGGAGAAGGTCTTCTGGTCTCAATATGCTGAGGCCGGCCATCCGGTGCCCCCTAGCGACCAGTTGAAGCAGCTGGTCGAGCTCCACAAGGTGGCCGAGCAGGCCATGAAGGGCCTCATAGTCCGGCTGTGGCCTGGAGAGGCCATGCCTGGGAGCTACTTCGGCCTCGTGCGACGGTTGGTGGATGCGTTCCCCTGGGTGGAGGTTATCAAGCGCTCCGCCTGTATTGAAGGTGCTCGTCGGGCCCTTGCCCGCACAAAGGTGCATTGGGGCAAGCTAGATGCGGAGAAGCTAATCACTGACGCGCCACCTGCGGGCAAGGAATATCGTACGCCCGAAATGTACTATAAGACTGTCCTGAAGGGTGCCCGCAAGATTGCGGATGAGTGCCCCAAGGATGTAATTATTGAGTAAATTCGCGATGTGTTATCCTGTGCGCTGAAAACTTTGTTCATATGCGCTAAGCAACGCTTGTTAATTTAAAATATTACCTTCTGTGCGGCCATTTATTAAATCTGAGAGATGGCAAGTCGTCGGCTTCAGCCCCCATGCCACGAGTGCTGGGGTGTTCGGGATAAACTTGAGCACTCTTGTTCCCATTTTTGGGTCCATCTAGGGAGGCGCTCAACACAACGAACAAGGCAACCGGACTTATAGTGCTTGAACACTCTCACTTAGCCATAGAATTCTATAATTTTAAATTTCGGCGAAGCCCCTAGTATTCGGAAGACCGAATTAGGGGCGCTATCCACGCCTTCGTCGGACATTATCCGGAACTTCGCTCGAAGCGGCGTAGGTATTTAAGGACCCGAAAGGACCTCTCGAACAGCGACCAGTCTTTCGCCTTATCATGACAGTCAGTTTTAACTTTCTCCACTGAGGCGTTAACCCGGCTCAACCGGGGCGCAATCGCAGTGGTTCTCCCAGTGCTACCTTAGCCGATAGAACGGAACGTAAGATGCCAAACATGGGAGCCGGGCAAACCCAACTATTGACCCAAGACATGATTCGGAGCCGATTCATATAATGCTATAAGTTCAGGGTGTCGCACTTGTGAAAGTGTTCGGACTTTATCACACCATAATGCGGGGAACATAAGCCCCTGGTGTATTTGGCCGTACCAAAATGTACGGATGCAAAATGTCGTAAATGAACATATATATATATATATAAGATAATGCAATTATGGGCAAAAAGTGCTGCATTTTATTCGAGAAGATCTGCTATGAATGCGGGATGATACAAATAGTGCGGAAAGCAAGGGATTGGACGAATTAAAGGCGTCTCCCTCTAGGGGTAGGCCGTGGAATGGTGTATTTAACAAATTTAATGCTCGTAATGGAGACCACCTGAGTGTTCGTCGCGGCCTTTGTCCCTCCCTGACTGTTGCATCATGAGTTCGGCAGGTTCACCGCCGGACAGAGTTCTGTATAAAAAAGAGAGAAATAAAAGATAAAAAGAGCGACACACTTGGGAGCCCCTAGTGTGGTCGAACCGCACTCTAGGTCTGTTGTGGTTGTGCCTCTCCCCCTATGCCCATGGTATCTCCAGGGCGTAATTATGTACGCGGAGAGTTTGTCTTACAATTGTGCGAGGGCTGGGGTTGAGGCCGCATTGCTACGCGTGCTCGGAATGTGCCAGGTGGTCTTGGTTGATGTTGCTCCGGGCGCGTTTGGCCGTGTCCGGTCGTTTAACGGCCGGACTAGAAAATTGCCTTAAAAGGCTGCTCTGTACTTCTGCTGCGAGAGCCGCTGTATTTTCCTCCATTCGGAGGGAGCATTCCGTGTTTCCATTGACCGTGATGACTCCACGAGGGCCTGGCATCTTGAGCTTAAGGTATGCATAATGCGGCACCGCATTGAATTTTGCGAACGCGGTTCGTCCGAGCAGAGCGTGATAGCCACTGCGGAACGGGACTATGTCGAAGATTAACTCCTCGCTTCAGAAATTATCCGGGGATTCGAAGACCACTTTCAGTGTGACTGAGCCTGTACAACTGGCCTCGACACCTGGTATGACACCTTTGAAGGTTGTCTTTGTAGGTTTAATCCTTGAAGGGTCTATGCCCATTTTGCGCACTGTATCCTGATAAAGCAGGTTCAGGCTACTGCTGCCGTCCATCAGGACTCTCGTGAGGTGAAATCCTTCGACGATTGGGTCTAAAACCAATGCGGCGAATCCGCCATGGCGGATACTGGTCGGATGGTCTCTTCGATCGAAAGTGATCGGGCAAGAGGACCATGGGTTGAATTTTGGGGCGACTGGCTCCATCGCGTATACGTCCCTTAGTGCACGCTTCCGCTCCCTCTTGGGGATATGCGTTGCGTATATCATGTTTACCGTCCGAACTTGAGGGGGGAATCCCTTTTGTCCTCTGTTGTTTGGCGGCCGGGTCTCTTCCTCGTCATCGCTGTGTAGCCCCTTGTCATTGTTTTCGGTGATTAATTTGCCTGCCTGCTTGAATACCCAACAATCTCTGTTGGTGTGGTTAGCTGGCTTTTCGAGGGTTCCATGTATTTGACAGGAGCGGTCGAGTATTCGGTCCAAATGGGACGGGCCCGGAGTGGTTCTTTTGAATGGCTTCTTCCGTTGACCGGGCTTGGAGCCTCGGAATCCGGCGTTGACTGTCGTATCCTCATTGCTGTCGCCGTTAATGCGGCATTTGTTTTTGTTTTGACGTGACCTGCCATTGCAGTCCTTGGCATCCGGACTGCCAGCGTTTTTGCTGAGGTTGTTGCTGCGAGCTAGCCAGCTATCCTCTCCCGCACAGAAGCGGGTCATGAGTGATGTGAGGGCTGCCATGGATTTCGGCTTTTCCTGTCCTAGGTGCCGGGCTAGCCACTCGTCGCGGGTGTTATGTTTGAAGGCAGCGAGGGCCTCTGCATCCGGACAGTCGATGATTTGATTTTTCTTTCTTAAGAATCGTGTCCAGAATTGCCTGGCCGATTCGTCTGGCTGCTGGATTATGTGGCTTAGGTCATCTGCGTCCGGTGGTCGCACATACATGCCCTGGAAGTTGTCGAGGAATGCGGCTTCCAGGTCTTCCCAGCATCCAATTGACTCTGTGGGCAGGCTGTTAAGCCAATGCCGAGCTGGTCCTTTAAGCTTGAGCGGGAGATATTTTATGGCGTGAAGATCGTCGCCGCGGGCCATATGTATATGGAGGAGATAATCCTCAATCCAAACCGCGGGGTCTGTTGTGCCATCGTAGGATTCGATATTAATGGGTTTAAACCCTTCAGGGATTTGATGATCCATTACTTCGTCAGTGAAGCATAGTGGGTGTGCGGCGCCTCTGTATTGAGCAATATCGCGACGTAGCTCGAGAGAGCGTTGTCTGCTGTGTTCGGCCCGGCCGGAGTAGTTGTATCCGGTGCGACGGTATTCGTCGTGGGTCTTGGGGCGCCCACGTGATCCATAGATAGATCTGGATTGTCTTGCCTTGTCCTCCAATATATCCCGCAAGTCCGGCCCGTTCCCCCGTGGCTTCATGCTTTTTGAGCGATGCCGGGGTACGGTTTTGGTGGAGGGCTTGCATGCCTCTCTGTCGCGGCCACGAGGTGGTCGGTCTGCCGTATTGTGCGCTGGTGATGCAGGTTTGTACGCTTCCTCCTCTAGTCGGGGGAGCAACTTGCGTTTTGGGTAACTTTTGGAGGGGCGTTCGAGTTCATACTCTTCGGCCGCGAGGACCTTGGTCCATCTGTCGGCCAGTAGGTCTTGATCAGCTTGAAGTTGTTGCTGCTTTTTCTTTAGGCTGTTTGCCGTGGCCATTAGCCTGCGTCTGAAACGCTCTTGTTCGACGGGATCCTCAGGCACGATGAATTCGTCGTCGTCGAGGCTTGCCTCGTCTCCGGAGGGAGGTAAGTAATTATCATCCTCGACCTCTTCGTCTGCCGCCCTCTCGTGAGGGCTTGCTTCTGCCTCCTCCTGCGCTGGATCATGCTGGAGGGGGTTGTCTTCGGCACTTTCTGGGGTGTTATTATCTCCTGTGTCGAAATCTCTATTCTTGCTGTGGCGGAATTTAGAGCGGCGCCACTGATGCCGGCGCTTGGGCTGTTTCTTTAAGGAATCGGCCTCCGTTGCTTCTTCGCCGTCCCCATCTTTTGGGGTGTCCACCATATATATGTCGTATGACGAGGTGGTCTTCCAGTGTCCTGTAGGCACTGGTTCTTGATAGTCTCCGACATCGTCGTCCATACCGTTGATGTCTTCGGAGTCGTAGTCGAGTACGTCGGTTAGATCGTCGATGGTGGCTACGAAGTGGGTGGTGGGTGGGCCCTGAATTTCTTCGTCGTCCGCGTCCCAACCATCCTGGCCGTAGTTCGGCCAGGGCTCTCCGGATAGCGAGAGATGCTTCAGCGAATTTAAGATATCGCCGAAGGATGAGTGTTGAAAGATGTCCGCAGCGGTGAATTCCATGATCGGCGCCCAGTCGGATTCGACTGGCAGGGGCGCAGGAGGTTCGGAGTCCGGCAGAGAGTCCGGCACCTCGGAGTCATGAGCTTTATGCGGGACAAGGTAAGTGTTCGGCTCCATCGCCGTAGAAGTTGCAGCTCCCGAGGCGGTGTCCAGCCATCCGTCCACGATCTGAGCGATCGGCTCCGGACTATGGTTCGGAGCGGATTCGTGTGCGGCCTCCAAGGTGTTGTCCGGCGGCAGAGTTAGGTCGTGCCCATCGTGACAGCGCGGCACACTCGGCTGTGGCTCAGATCCATCGAAGATCAAGTCCCCGCAGATATCGGCCGTGAAGTTTAGGCTTCCAAACCTGACCTGACGGCCAGGGGCGTAGCTTTCGATCTGCTCCAGATGGCCAAGTGAGTTGGCCCGCAGTGCGAAGCCGCCGAATACGAAGATCTGTCCAGGGAGAAAAGTCTCACCCAGGACCGCGTCGTTGTCGATTGAAGAGGCCATCAAGCCTATCGGTGACGACACAGAGGAACTCTCAATGAAAGCACCAATGTTGGTGTCAAAACCGGCGGATCTCGGGTAGGGGGTCCCGAACTGTGCGTCTAGGCGGATGGTAACAGGAGACAAGGGACACGATGTTTTACCCAGGTTCGGGCCCTCTTGATGGAGGTAAAACCCTACGTCCTGCTTGATTGATATTGATATTGTGGATGTTTACAAGAGTGGATCTACCACGAGATCAAGGAGGCTAAACCCTAGAAGCTAGCCTATGGTATGATTGTAATGGTTGTTGTTGTCGTGTCCTACGGACTAGAGCCATCCGGTTTATATAGACACCAGAGAGGGCTAGGGTTACATAGAGTCGGTTACAATGGTAGGAGATCTACGTATCCGTATCGCCAAGCTTGCCTTCCACGCCAAGGAAAGTCCCATCCGGACACGGGACGAAGTCTTCAATCTTGTATCTTCATAGTCTTGGAGTCCAGTCGATGATGATAGTCCGGCCGATGATAGTTCGGCTGATGATGGTAGTCCGGCTATCCGGACACCCCCTAATCCAGGACTCGCTCAGCTACCTTACAAATCTGGCGACCCCTGTCCCATTTGCAAATCTGCTGGTCATTTCCCTGTTCGTTGCCCGCAAGCATTTTGTGAGAGATGTAGTAAACTGGGTCATCTTGCTTCCGTTTGCCATGAGTTTCTGCCTTGGGAGTGCATTGCTCTGATGTGTGCTTTCCAAGCTAGGGGGCAGGGTTTTTTCTATATACATGATTATTGTTCTGCTGAGCAAGCGAGAGAGCGTTCGTGCAACATTATCATCACTGTCTTGAGGGGGAATCCCACGGTTAAATAGATGAATGACATGTTCTTCTTGTACTTGGGTAAAACTTGGAGGTGTTCGGCTAAGTTGTTGGAACCTGGTGTCTTTCTGATGAGATTTTCCAACACTAGAGAGGTGGAGAAAGCCTGCTACAGTGACCGTATGACTATGAAACCATGTGGTACTGTAGTTAGGGTCACTCAATGGAATCATGATGATGGTGCTAAGGGGTTTTTGAAGAAAGCTTGGGTCAATGTGGGCAACATCCCCATTGATAAGAGATGCCAGAGAAATGTCGCTTTTGTTGCCTCTCTTGCGGGAGTACCTCTGGAGATCGATATGGCCACGTTGCATTGGCCCGACTCTGTGAGGGTGAAATTGGGTTTCCGTGATGTTGATGAGATCACTCCGGTGGCTGAGTCAGTC
>NC_041391.1:702796973-702808037 GCF_002162155.2 Triticum dicoccoides | reverse complement strand
GGGGGTTCTATGATTTCACATTTTCAGTTGATCAAGTGCTGGTAAGAGACCCTGAAAAGGAGAGCCACAAGACCAAAGCTCATGCTGAGAAGGAAGTGCCCTCACCAAAAAAGCAGAGGAAAACAGGGGTTGGTGAAGATCCAATGGGGATCTCCTCGGCTGGGGGAACTGCTGTGAGAGGAAAATTTACGAAGGGGAAAGATACTGGCCCTTCTGAATCCCCTCTTTCTGTCAATTCAGACAGCTCGAACCATGACACCCTTCTGATCCACTCTATGGAGTAGGAGGCTCTTGCTGAGACAGAAAAGAAACATCAGGGGTGTGCTCAAGAGATTTCTACTCGATCTATTGCTAGCCCTGTCGGCAGTGACACAAGGACCATGACATATGTGAAAAAGTCAAGGAAAACATTCAAGTAATAGAATTGGAAGGGCCCTTTGGAGCCAGTGATGACTACAAGGTTGAATACAATGTTCAATCCCCTGATTCAGCTCTTGATTGTTGCGGTGAGGTGATTCCCACACCTCCGCTTATTTCTGAAAATATGCTCAGGTTCAGTTTGAGGACAGCTCGGACCAATCTGGAGAGAGTGGAGGACAGAGCCAAAGCTGTCAACAAGAAGAGAGATCTGGAAGGTACTTCTTCGTATACCAATTCCTTTGCTGTTCTTTCTGATCCTGAACTTATGCTTAGAGCTAATATGATGGGGGTCATGATCCCTAACACTGATTTTCCAAAATTAATATTCTGCGTGAGCTCGAGAATTTTAGAAATAATGCTGTTGAGAAAGAAACCCCCCTGTTAGTAATATGTTCATCACTACTGGGAAGGGGGAGGATATCCCTATTAATCTTAAATGGGGGGATGATTACAATAGTGACACCTCTGACTTTACTGTGGTTGGCCCTAGAAAGAAAAAGAGTGCTAGGAAAATCAAAACTAGTGTCTCTAGGCCCAGAACTAGAAGCCAAAAAATAGTGGAGCCCACTGTTGATCCTGGTAATGCTGCTAAATCTCCTGGCAGAGTGACTAGGGGGAGGGGGAGGAAGAAAATTTTGAAATGAATGGTCTCTTTTGGAATTGCAGAGGGGCAGGCAAGAAGGGAATGACTACTTGCCTCTCTGACTTTATCAGAGATCATTCCCTAGATTTTCTTTGTCTGCAAGAGACCAAGAAGAGTAAGATCACTCCTAGTTTCCTGAGGAAAATAGATGCCTATAACACCTTTGAGTGGAATTGGGTTCCTTCTCTGGGCAAGTCTGGAGGTATGCTTTGTGGGGTTAAGAAAAGTAGGCTGGAAGTGGTTTCCTGGTCCCTAGGCAAATTCATTATGCAAGTAGTCATGTTTGATGTTGACAATAAGTGCATCTGGGCTCTTCTAAATGTGTATGGGGCTGCTCATGAGGAGCAGAAAGAAGAATTCCTTTATGAGCTTGCTAGTTTTTGTAGCCATCTTTCCATGCCCTATATTGTGGAAGGGGACTTCAACATCCTCAGACACTGTGGTGAGAAGAATAAAAAGATGGCTGCTTCGCAATATGTTGATAGATTCAATGCCATTATTAATACTATGTGCTTGAGAGAAATCTTTATTGAAGGGGGCTTGTACACTTGGTCTAACAATGAAAATCACCCCACCTTGGAGAAACTTGATAGAATCGTCATGAGCACTGACTGGAAGGATTTGTTCCCTTTAGTCACCGTTAGGAAGCTGGTTAGAGACCTCTCTGACCACAATTCTCTCTTGCTTTCTACTAACAGTAATCGCCCTCAGTCCCCAAACCTCGTGAATTCAGGTTTGAGATGAGCTGGATGGCCAAGGAGGAGTTTCTCCCATTGGTTGAAAAAATCTGGCAGAGGCCTGTCAAATCATCTGACCCCATTGATGTTCTTAACATCAAACTAAAACGTTTCAAAAAGTTCTTTAAAGGGTGGGGTTCTGATAAATTTGGGCATGACGGGAAAAAGAAAGAGGATATCAAAATAGAGCTTGTTGACATAGAATCTATGGAAGAGCAAGGGCATCTTGAGCCTGACATGCTCGATAGGCGAGTTGAGCTTTGCAGTAAGTTACAGCAAGTGCTTGCCGATGAAGAACTTTTTTTGGTTAGAACAATCCCATGAGACATGGCTGTTGAAAGGGGACCAAAATACTTCTTTCTTCCATAGGATTGCCAATGGTAGGAAAAGAAAAAATACAATCCACTCTTTTTCCAGTGGAGAGGAGATGATCGAGGGCACTAAAAACCTTCTTAAACATGCCATTGATTACTATAAGGAACTCTTTGGGGCAGCTCCTGGTAATCTTTTCCATCTTGATCCTGAGTCTTGGGGGGAGGATGAAAAACTATCTGAGTCAGACAATGATTTCCTTACTCGTCCTTTTAGTGAGGAAGAAGTTAAAGCGGCCCTCTTCTCTATGGACTGTAATCGTGCTCCAGGCCCAGATAACATACCAGCAGAGTTCTATAGATTCTGTTGGGAGATAGTGAAGCATGACATTATGAATTTGTTCGTGGCCTTCCACGAAGGTACCTTGGATGTACATAGGCTCAACTACGGTATTATCACTCTAATTCCCAAAGTTAGTGGAGCCAAGAAAATCCAAGAGTTCCGCCCCATTTGCCTCCTCCGTTGCCCCTACAAGCTGATTACCAAAGTTTTGGATAATAGGGTGGCAGTGTTTACTGATAAGCTCATCAGCCGCCATCAAAACGCTTTTATCAACAAACAAAATATAATGGATGGGATCTTGACATTGCATGAGGTCCTCCACCACACTCATGTTAAGAAGAGGATCGGGGTCGTGCTTAAACTCGATTTCGAGAAAGCATATGACAAGGTCAATTGGGACTTCCTTCTTGAGTGCCACAGATTGAGGGGTTTCGGAGATAAGTGGTGTGCATGGGTAGATCAAGTTCTGCGGAATGGGACCGTGATTGTTAAGATCAACAACAGGGTAGGGCCTTATTTTCAAAGCTTCAAGGGGGTTCGTCAGGGAGACCCTATGTCCCCCTTTCTGTTTAACCTAGCCGCTGAGTGTTTATCCAAAATGGTGTTCAATGCCCAAAAGAATAATCTTCTCAAAGGGCTCGCGGGTGACCTTGTCCCAGGAGGTGTGGCTATTCTACAATATGCTGACGATACAGTCCTGTGTATTGAGGATAATATCGAGCAAGCTGTTAATCTTAAGCTGCTGTTATATCTCTTCGAGCTTATGTCTGGGCTTAAAATCAATTTTATGAAAAGTGAAGTATTATGTGTGGGAGGTGACGATTCTACTCTCCATAAGTATGCAGACCTCTTTGGTTGCAAAATTGGCCACTTTCCTATGAAATACTTAGGGGTGCCCATGAGCTTTTCCTCTTTACATAACATTGATTGGGAGTTTGCTGCTATTAGGTATCTTTTGAGTTGTGATGCCTGGATTGGCAGCTCCGCCTCATCTGGCGGAAGATTGACTTTACTCAATTCTTCCCTGTCCAGTATAGCCTATTACTACATGTCCATGTTCCTTCTCTCCAAAACCTCCATTGAGAGACTGGACAAATATCGTCGTAAGTTTTTCTGGTGCGGTGGTACGGAGAAGAAACGTTATCATCTTGTTAAGTGGTCTCGGGTGTGTCGATCTAAAAGAAAAGGTGGGCTTGGAGTTAAAGATCTCCACATGCAAAACTTAGCTCTCCTAGCTAAGTGGTGGTGGAAACTTGATACGGGCAAAGGCCTATGGCAAGATGTGATTAGAGCTAAGTATCTTAAAAAATGTTCTGTGGCCACGGTAAAAACAAAGTTCAATGATTCCCCTGTTTGGAAGGCTTTACTCAAAGTGAAAGAACACTATATGGCTGGGAGGAAAGTGATCATTAATTCTGGTGATGTGGCCAGGATCTGGCAGCACCCTGTCGGTGAGCATCCACCGCTTTGTGTGATGTATCCGGTCATGTTCAGCATAGCTAACCACCCTGAGGATACAATCGTGCAATTTCGAGGCAGAGAAGAGGGGGACATCTTCAGAAGAAGATTGAGCCCTGATTTAGCCAATCAATTTTCTGTCTTTAAAAACATCATTGAGAGCATTGCTCCCTCCGTGGAACCTGATAAAGTTAAATGGGCTCTTGGACCCAATGAGAAGTACACGACGAAAGCAATGTACTCTTACCTCGAGAGAAATATCTCTGGATGTGATTATAGGTGGATTTGGCGGGCTATGCTGCCAATCAAAATCGAAATCTTTTTGTGGCAACTATTTCAAGATGCAGTCTTAACCAGAGATGTTATGAAACGTAGGAATTGGGCGGCGATCCTTGCAGCTCGTTCTGTGATTGTAGAGAGACCTACGTCCACCTATTCTTTCTGTGCCCTGTCGCTAGAACAGTTTGGCGGACGGTAGGGGCAATGCTTGGCACTGATTTATGCCCTAATAACTTGTGCCAGTTCTACTCCTGATGCTATGATTTTCTTCCCCAGGGGGAACGACATTTCACTGTGGGCTTAGCGGCTGTATGCTGGGCTATCTGGAATTGCAGAAACCAAGCTACTTTTGAACACAAGAAACTGTCATCTCCTTTTGAGATTGTCTTCACAACCGGTGTGCATTTGAAATACTGGGCAGGGCTGTTGAAAGGCCCGGAGCGGGAAGAGCTGGAGCACGGCGCGCTGCTGCTGAGGGACAATGTTGTGAAGATGATGAGGCTGTGCGCATCTGCCCACGCTGAGAGAAGCTCGGAATGAAGATCGAAATCTGATGCCACGGGATTTTGGAGCTGGAGTTTGGAGCCTTCTTTTGTGGCAGCGCTGTGTCACCTATCTGCGGCCCTTTTGTGTAGGCGAGCATGCTCGCTTTTATGTTGTTGGTTTATCTGATCTGTAGCTACTTGTTGAATGGTGTCTCGGGGTTTTCGCCCCACAGTAGGTGTTTCGATTGCGAGCATCTATGGTGGGTTTCCCTGAGATGCTTGAACTCGTTTCTTCCCTTTCCCTTTCGGTTTGATCTGAAACTCGATCTGTATTTCCGTTATTCAGTTAATGGAAAGGGGATTAACACGGTTCAAAAAAGAAAAAAACTCAGCTCAACCCACGTAACACGCACGGCACCGCACTGTACGTTCGTTCGTAACTTTGTGTACCCCAGCTGGGTCCAACCCTCTCCCCATTGACACGTACTAGTAAATAAAACGAGAGTCTGCACTGCAGTATAGTTTCAACGTCTGCACACTTACGTATACGGAACTTACCAAATATACAGGCTTATTCTGGCTAGCTACTATACTAGCACGTAGACATAGACACATAGTATTGACTTAGTAATGATCGATCAGCCTTATAGCTCCTGGCACATATAAGTGTATACGTATATACGTAAGTCGGTCTTGTCGTGTCGTCGTCTCGTGATCAGGTCTGGCTCCGCTCGGCCGATCAGCTGCTGGGGCCGCCGGTCCACCACGGCGCGCTGGGCACGTACGGGCCAGGCGGAGCCGTCGCCGGAAAAGGGTGGCCGTATGGTATTGGTGCCCAGGCAGGGGGCGGCGGGCCCGGGTAGTAGGACGGCACCGGAGGAGGGTACCCCTCGACGTAGCTGCTCCCGGACCAAGGATGGCCCGGCGGCGGCGCCTGGTCCTGGAGCTGCGGGTCGGCCAGCAGCCCCTGGACCGCGGCGAAGTCGACGAGCCGAGGGTCCTCCTTGCCGCCGCTCCAGCGGCCGGATCGCTCCTGCTTTCTGGGCTTGGGCGGGATTAAGACGAGGTCGATCTTCTTCTTGCCTGTGGCGTCGTGGAGGCTCTTCCGGAGGCGCTCGGGGTCCGCCGTGGCCAGCAGCCGCACCTCCTCGGTGTCCTCCGTCGCAGACCGTTCCAGCACCGCCACCACGCCCGGTGCCAGCGCGAGGTTGTTCAGGGCGGAGCTCACCTTGGGCGTGCACCCGTCGCACCGGCAGTGCATGGACACCTTGAGCAGGAGCTCCCTGGCGATCGCCTTCTCCCCGCCGGCGCTGCCCATCGACGTACGAGACCGAAGGACCGACGACTCGACTGGTTTCCCTCCCTGACTCTCTCACGCTAATGACGAACGAGATGAAACTCGAGGTAATGACGACGCAGAGGGATGGATGCGTAGCGTAGCCACGTATATATAGCGAGACGAGACCACTGGGCGTGAGGAGCTACATTGGCAACGGGAGCAAACTGGAGGGGCATTCCGTGTTGCACAAGTACGTACGTACGTTCGTAACGGACGAGCGGCCCCGACCTGACTCTGTACGCGTCCGATTGGACGTGATTGGACTCTTTTTGGAGTGACACAAGTCACGTCAACTCCTCAGTCCTCACTTGTGCATGCACTCATCTGCATGTGGGTCTCCCTTGCTTGCTTCATCAGCAAGGAGCCAACGAACGCGCAAAGATGGCAATTCTGGGAGAAATTTCCACCCAGCAAGCCCGATCACAAGTTGCTAAATTATCTCATCCTGCCAACCACCCAGCCATGATCGTGATCGTGCAGGTGCCTCTGCCAATCACGCTGAGCAGCACGTACGTAAAAGCAAGAGGCAAGAGACCCAGCCCCCCGGCCCGGCGAAGCGCATGCATGTTCCAAGCAACAACGACTTCCTTCCCTTTTTTCCCGTGTGTCGGAGACCCGGCCGTGAGCCAAGCCGTGGTTGACTGACTCACTAGTGACTAGCTTGACGGACGCCCTGCAGCCGCACCTCTCCACCCACTCCCCACTTGCCGCTTCTTAGTTCTCTTTACGCCTTTACCGAAAGCCACTTGGAGAAAATAGTTACGGTTGGGTCGTTTTTGCAACACGATCTAACCCGTGTTGATGCAATGCTGCTTGCTGATTGCCTCACCGTGATGTTTGTTCTCTGCTCCTTTTTCGTCATTTATGCACTCCATGCCTTAGTTTAGGCTCGCTTGGGTTTAATTTTGCTTATAGTTTATTATTTTGTAATGTACATTAGCTATATGTAAGTCGCCTGAATTTTAAATTTGGGTCAGTCAATTTCTTGTCCATCGATTCTTGCTCTGAGATTCGTGTTATATTTTTTTCCTGGGATGTGCTATGAGCTGGTTTGGGCTGTCTGTTTCGACCGACCACATCTTTGGGTCAGTCAATTTGCTATTGGGTTGAAGCCCATTACCTGTACCTCCCAGTTGTTTATCTGTTTTCATGTGTTTCTCCTTTTGTTTTTCACTATTAGTTCATTTTTATCTTTTCGTTTGTAGGTATTTTTGAGATTTTGGTGAGTATAAATGTATACATAAAGAGATATACGCCCTCGCGTCGCTCCCTCCCCAGGGGCGACACGGGCGGCGACCAAGCAGCCAAGGCCTCCGGCCGCCCCACCCCATCCACTCCCTCGTCGTCGCCGGCGCCTCCCGGGGGCAAAGCTCGCGTGGAGCTGGCGGCGGCGGGGCTAGTTTTTTCCGCGACGGGCGGCGCCTCACGAGCGGGGATCTCTGGGCGGCGCGGCGGAGGGCGGCGGGTGGCGCAGCGGTGGGTGGAGGACGGCGGTTGGCGGCGCGTGTGGGGCTCCGGCCGGCAGCGGCTTTGCCGGCCTGTAGGCTCTGGTGGCAGAAGTGCGGCGCCGGCTGCTGCTCGCTTTTGGGGAACGGATCCGCCCGGATCTGGCTTCCCTACGGCGGCTGCGCGTTGCTCGCCGGCGATGGAGCGCTGGGGCGGCGGCCCCAGGATGTGGTGGTGTCGACGTGCACCTCCCTCACGGAGGTTGCCGGCGGCAGCCTGCGAGGCGGTGGATTCGGGGCCCTTGCGCCCGGATCTGGTGGTGAGGCGGGCCGTCGGCCTGTGGCGGCGGTCCGGCAGAGGCGTGCCTGCTCCGATCCACCGGGGTGGCGGGGAGGTGCGTGGGGTTAGGGCAGCGGTGGTGCTGCCCTGCGTGCTGGGCGGCCGCGGTCTCGACGGCGCCCTTGTGGAGGGAGGTCGGCTGTAGTGGTTTCTGCAGCCGGTGGTGGTTGGCGGCGATGTGCTGCCTTGTCTGCTTGGTCATGTGGCTGGGCGAGGATGGTTGGCATGATGCCGGAGACAGTTTGCTAGGCAGGCTGCGGTGAGGATGGATTTGGTGAGCTCCGGGCGAAAGCCTAGCTCGACCTCGGTCGTTGCCGGCGTCCTCGGACGTCGTTCCCTCCTTGGAGGCGTCGTCGTGGAGCCCCTTCACCACCATTGTCGCCTCGGTCTCAGACTCTTCGGGTGAAAACCCAAGTTTTGACCTTGGTCGGAACGGGCGTCGGCGGCATTCTTGTCGCTTTCCTCTTGGGGGCGACGCCTTGGAGGTCTGGTCCTCGTCAGCTCGCGGTGGCTCGGGTGGCTTTGTGGGTTCTTCGTCGGCCAGGCGTGTGCGCGGCCTCGGGGCCGGTGAGGAAGTCGGAGCGGTGGCTCCGAAGAGCATTGTCGTGGAGTGTTTGATCTGGTCGCGTGGGCGGCAGCGTCATCAGCTCAGGTGGAGCGCGGCCTCGGGGCCGACGGGGAAGTCGGAGCGGCGGCTCCGGAGAGCACCCCTGTGCTGTGGAGTGTCGGTTCTGGTCGTGTGGACGGCAGAGTCGTCGACCAGTTTGGAGTGCGGTCTCGGGGCCGACGTGTGTGAGTTTTTTTTTGTGGTTTGTAAGCCGGAGTGGCGGCTCCGGGTCGTGTGGTGGAGTGGCAACTCTGGTTGTTTGGGCAATAGGAGAGTCGGCTCGTTAGGTACGTAACCTCGGGGCTGGTGTGTGTTGATGTATCGGTTTTCGGCCAATTTTCCTTATAAATTGGTCAATTCTCTTCTTCTTAATGCAAAGGCAGAGCTCCTGTTGTTTTCTCGAAAAAAATAAATGTATACATAAAAATACTATGAAATATCTGAAAAAAATACACTATTATATGATTGCCGTTTGCATACTACAAAAGTGTACCTGTAGTACAAAGTTGTGTGCATGTTTTTTAACATTTTCGTTATCTTTATTCTTAAAGAGTAATTCATATGGCACTAATTCAATGTTTCGTATACAACTTTATTATTTTAATTTAGATTTAGTTATTATTTTGATTTATTTCTTCTTTATGGGCAATACTTATGCCACTAATTCATTATTTCTTAGGAAGCTTTTTTATGAAAGGTTCACTATTAAATGATTATTCTTGCATATTTTAAAAAAATATAAATTTTGTGTATATTTGTGCACATGCGTCATTTTTTTTTAAATCTTGTCATTTCTTCTTGAAGGGCAATACCAATGCCACCAACCCATCTTTCTTACAAAACCTCATCATTTTGATTTTGTTTTAGTTTTTATTTATCTACTTTCTTATTAAAGGGTAATATCAATGCCAATAATTTATTTTCCATTATAAAATTTCATTATATTGATTTTTTACTTATTGTTTTATTTTATTTATTCTTTACGAGGCACTAATTTATTACTTTTTGTGAAAGTTCATTTTGTGAATATTCCACTATCGTATGCTTATTTTTGCATATTATAGAAAGCACAATTTTTGTTTATGTCATGTGCAAGAAAAATCATATTATTTTTATTTCATTTTATTACTTTTTGTGAAAGTTCATTTTTATGAATATTCCACTATCATATGCTTATTTTTTGCATATTATAGAAAAGCGCAATTTTTGTTTATGCCCTGTGCAAGAAAAATCATTGTTTAATTTGTCTTTTATCATTTCTTTATTCTTAAAGGGTAATACCAATGCCACTAATTCATTCTTTCTTAGGAAACTTCATTATTTTGATTTTATTTTAGTTTTTATTTCATTTTATTTCTTCCAAAAGGGTAATACCAATGCCGCTAATTCTTTATTTCTTAGAAAACTTCATTATTTTGATTATTTTGTTTCTGTTTCATTTTCTTTCTTTTTTAAGCATACTACCAATGTCATTAATTTATTCCTTCATAAGAAACTTCTTTTGGTGAAAAATCCACCATTATATGCTTATTCTTGAATATTATAAAATAGTGTCATTTTCGTGCAAATTATGTCATTGTTTCTTTTATTTTATTTCTTCCTAAAGGGTAATACCATGCCACTCATTCATTCTTCCCTAGAAGACTTCATTTTTTTTGTTTTATTTTCGTTGTAGTAGTACAAGGGGAGAAGAAGGCTAAAAAGGAAGAAGAAGATTGGGCCTTTGGATCTAGATTGGGTGGTGGAGAGTGGTGGAGGCGATTTGAATGAACGTCCAAATAATAGGCGCCTATCAAATAATAGCCGCCATAACATGGATATATACTCACTCAATTTTTATGCAACGTGTGTGCGATTCATACTGTTGTGTAAAAAATGCACTACTATATACTTATTTTTGCATATTATGAAACAATGCAAATTCTATGCCAATCATGTGCAATTTTCTGTATTGTTTGTTTTATGCGTTTTTACATTTTCTTTCTTCTTTTAGGTAGTACCAATGTCTTTAATTCATTCTTTCTTTGAGAAAATTCTGTTTTGTTTTCATTTTTGTATTATCTTTGGTTTTAGTTTTTATTTAGTGACTGTTGCATGCATGTAGTCCTATCCAGCAAAGTATTAGTCATGAATGGCATGTACGTGTTACCCCATCATGTATGGCAGAAAATGGCATACACGTGATGCCAAAATGGTTGGGTCCTTTCATCCTCCTAAATCCATGAATGGTACATGGCGAAGAGAAGCAACAAACATCATTCATTATTTCACCATGCAATAATTCAATGCCTAAATTTTCAGTTTGGGTCAGCCAATTTCTTGGCCGTTCATTTTTGTTCTGAGATTCGTGCTATGCTTTTCTTTATGAGATGTTCTATATGACCTGTTTTCGGCTATTTTTTTCTCCTGTTGTCAATGACTAGCTATTTCTTTCAGAATTCCCTATCTACCTTGAGATGTCCACGCACTGCGACTCTCCAGGCTGCTCCATTGCCGATGCCACCGATCGAAGCAAGCCCACGAACGCATGCACGGACGGCACACCACGGCCAGCCGGAGCTAGCTAGCTGTTGCACGGACGCAGCCGGAGCTATTGAGCTAGCTAGCTCACGCTCGCACGCGCATGGCACACAACACCACACCACACGCTACATGCA
>NC_041391.1:702760993-702796548 GCF_002162155.2 Triticum dicoccoides | reverse complement strand
GCGACCGACCCAAATCAGAAACTCAGTCGACTGACTGGTAGACAGTCCCTTTATTTTCATAGTGGACTGTAGAAGACATTATGCTTTCGGATAAATGAAATCGAGGAGCAAGTTATCTTTAAAAAAAAAAACTAGATTGTGCATTGTGTAGTTGGAGGTTGTGTGAAATAGTTTCCGACGACTCTTCATTAGAGGAGGAGACAAAGAAGATGATGGTGATTTCAAGATGACAGTGCCCTTGATCATTCGAGTGGAAGAACGGGGGAGTCCGCCTCGTGATTCCCAGTTCGGCCACATTCGTATCCATCAGGATTTTGAACCTCTGGGCGCCACGGGTGGCGGCGGCTCCAGCCTCCCACCCCGCCCCCTCCACCCTACCTTCTCCCACACCCTCGCCGGCATACTCCACTGGCCGAAGCCCGAGCGGAGCGGGCAGCGGCCGAACTCATTGTTCTCTCCTCGTGGGGCAGCATGCTGCGACTGGGGGAGCTCGGGGCGGTGGTTGGTGGCCTGCGCAGCGGGCGACTACGCACGCGGCGTGTTGGTGGTCGGCCGCCATGGATGTGTCGTGGTGGCTCGGCTAAAGTGGTGGTTGCTTCCGCGCTCAGCGACGCAGGCTCGGGGTGCAGATCAGGGTGGCACCCGATCTGTCTTCTCCGGCATGGCCAGCTGCCGGGGCTTGCGATGGGGTGACTGCTTGCTGTTGCTGCTAGCGGCGTGGCGCGACGCGGATCTGGTGGTGTGCTGCGGTGGGGCGGAGGGGCCCACCGGCCGCGCTCGCTGTTGCCGCGAACTGGTGAGAGATGGGCCATTTCTTCCAAGTACAAAACACAAAGGGTGTGTCTAGAACTCAGTCGGCTTAGACTTAACTATATCTCAACCGAGTGACGTCAGCATAATTATGATGCTACTATCGGCACGACTGTATGCTGCAAATGGCGATAAAAAATATTGCGACGATACTGCAAGCGACGACAACATATGCATGCTACAACCATTCTAACTAAAAATGCTACAACCGTCGGTAGACTGAGATTTGATTAAATCTCAGTTGATTGAGTTTTAGCAAGCCGGAAACACAAGGTAGGAGCGAAGGAACGCGCAAAGATCACAATTTCGGTAGCAACTTCCACTGAACAAGCCCGATCACAATTTGCTAAAATCTCTCAGCCTGCCAAACCACCCACCCAGCACTCGCCACGTTCGTGCTACTACAAGGGAGGGAGTCAGGACGGGAAGCAACCGCGTAATCAATCATCACCCCACATCGATCGTAAATGTAACACGGAGCAGCAGCACGTACGGGGCACGGCCGCGGCCGGCGCCCGTTGCATTGCATGCATGTGCATGTCGCGCCGCGTGAGAGGTGAGAGCTGAGAGGCATGCAGCAGCAGCAGCGCTACGTTGTAAGGTGGGGCCTTCCCTCCCGGCGATTATTTACGTAACGGCTTTGCTTCTCTTCTCCATGGCCATGGGCGAGGTTGACGCGCGCTTGACTTGACGGGTGACGCCAAGGACTCGGGGTCGCACATACCGCGCAGTGGGCACTGCAGTAATGAGTGATCTGATCTCCAACTCCAACCCATGTTTCCAAAATCTAGCACCATCTTGACTCGTTGGACGACCTGCCTTTCGTGCCGGTACAGGACCATATACGAAGTATCTCCAACTCGACCCTCCTTTTTCGTTTTCGTTTGTCCGGCCCAACAGTCCAACCCACATAGAAAATCTTCGTCCAACGAAGCCCTCTCATATGTCTGAATTGTCTGTCACACCATTTCCACCCCCGGCGTGGATTTGAGGCCGCCCGAACGCGTTTGCAACATCAGACCGGCCTTGACTGGCCTACCTTGACGCCACAAAATTCCATTTCTATTCTCAGCCTGGATCAAACCCTAACCATTTTCTTTTTTTGAAGCAAAAGGGGTTTCCCCCCATCCCAACTTTATAGAAAGCCAAGGCAAGCATCAACCAAACATGGACTGTTAACAACGCTCGGCGACAATCGGAGAGTAGCTGCCACAGATAAGGAAAGGGTTTTTAAGACTGCCCTATTACAAGTTCTTGGGTAGTTCATACCAATAGACATAACCAGGGAGCAACCTGCCAGCTAACATTAAGATCAAAGCTAAGAGTTGTAAACTAGCAGCAACTACATCCCAGCGATGTCCTACTGGAAGGATGGCACTTTATCTCCATGCAATCCTAAGCAATTCCCCTCTTTGGTGGTACAATAGCCTTAAACATCGGAGAAGTTGCGCACCCTGAGCTTCTGAGCATAGTATTTTTCATTTATTGATCGTCGCCCCCAACAGGTCCAAGACACATTGTATACTTCGCCATCTTCGCCCCTGGAAAACAAAGTCATTTCAGAAGCGCCATAAGCTCCACAAGGTAGCAGCAGTAACAATGTTCAAGGCTTCAAAATGTTTTCTTCTCTTCCAGAAGGAAGTCAACCGATTAAAAAAATTAGGAACATCAATCTTAAAAATATCAGCAACTAGATTCCAAACATTTTTAGCAACAATGCAATCAAAAAATAAATGCTGGATAGTTTCAGGCTCACTGCAGAAGACACAAGACATGTCCTCAACATGTCTACGCTTAGCCAAGTTATCTCTAGTCAAGCTCTTGTTATAGTATATCAGCCAGAGGAAAACATGTATATTCGGTGGTACTTTGATTTTCCAGATATCATCTTTAATGACAGGAGGAATCCCTCCAAAGTTAATTAGCTTATAAAAGGATTTGACCGAGTACTTGTTAGAAGAATCCAACATCCAGAGAGGCTGATCTGGAGAGCCAGATAGACAAACAGGCTCAACAGTCTTGATAAGTTCCTCCCATCTTACTAAGGTATCTTCTGTGACACATCTTCTAAAGGTTAATCGCAGCTCACCATCCACCCACACCTGCGCTAGGGTAGAATCTTGCTGCTGGCAGATTTTATATAGGTCCCAAAATGCAGTTTTTAAAGAGCAATCTCCTGTCCAAATGTCATGCCAGAAGGCAATGCTTTTACCATCCCCAGGGATCCATCTATAAAAATTCTTAGCAGCTGCAAGAGCCCAAGATAAACTTTTCATGAATGGAGAACCAAGAGCCACCCTAGTATTAAAGAAATTAGGGCAAGTGGTGTTATATTTATACTTCAAAATCTTCTTCCAATCACTATCCCTCTCATCATAAAATCTTTTTCCCCAAGAGGCCAAAAGGGCCATGTTAAGTTCCCTTAGATTGGGCACCCCCATACCTCCAAACTCTTTTTTTCTAGAAATCAGCCCCCAATTAGCAAGGTGATATTTATGAGAGTCACCCATGTTACCCCAGAAGAAGTGAGACATTTGAGAGGTGATCATATCAATTGCCCATTTGGGAAATTTCACAATAGACATTAGATAAGCAGGAATACTAGCAATGCAGGTGGTAAGCAAAATCAATTTCCTCTATAAGATAGAAATCTCCCCAACCAACCAGAGATGTTTTTAATAATCCTATCAATAATGGGTTGAAGGTCCTCACTCCTCAATTTTTTAAAATGAAGGGGGACACCTAAATACTTAAAGGGAAAATCCCCCAATTGGCAACAGAAGACCTGAGCAAAATCATTAGACAGCTGCTCAGAGATGTTAATAGCATGTAGATCACTTTTATGGAAATTAATCTTCAAGCCAGACAGACTTTCAAAACATGAAAGAATCCATTTCAAATTCTTGGCACATTCCAATGAGTTCTCCAATAATAAGATGGTGACATCAGCATATTGTAGGCTGATCACACCACCTGGGAAGGCATGTGGTAGAAGTCGACGAATCAAACCATTACTTGTAGCCTTTTGAAGCATTTTTGAGAACACATCAGCAACTAAATTGAATAGAAGGGGTGAGTGAGGATCACCCTGCTTCAAGCCTTTCCCCCCAGAGAACTGGGGACCATTAGAGTCATTAATCCTAACTTGAAAAGTACCTTGATTGATGGTGGATATAACCCAATCCACCCATTTATTACCAAAGCCTCTAGAAAGAAGCATCTCTTTTAGAAAATCCCAACTAACTCTATCATATGCTTTCTCATAGTCTAATTTAAGAATTAAGCCAGCAGATCCAGACCTATGAACTTCATGAATGACCTCATGAGCCATAACCACACTTTCCAAAATGAATCTCCCTTTAATAAATGCAGTTTGGTTAGAGGAAATGGGCCTGTCACACAAGGGAGAGACTCTAGTGGTCATAGCTTTAGAAAAAAATCTTAATGGCACAATTACTAAGGCTAATAGGCCTGAAATTTTTCATGTCTCTAGCCATAGGAATTTTGGGAATAAGGGTAATAATGGCATGGTTAAGGTTATATATATCGAGGGTACCACTTTCAAAATCTCTAACCATCCACATAAAGTCTTTTTTAATCAGGTCCCAAAAGGTTTGGTAAAACAGAAAGGACAAGCCATCAGGGCCGGGGGCACCACTAGCATAAGAACTCATCACAACTTGTTTGATTTCCTCCTCAGAAAAAGGTCTCTCTAGATGCTCTCTCTCATCATTACTAACCATTTCATCCTCAGACCAAAAGTTAGCATCCAAATGGATATCAGGTTTGGGTTCAAAAGCAAATAATTCTTTATAAAAAGAGGTAGCCACCTCAAGCATCTCTTTGGTTGAAGTGACCACACCATCAAGACTATTCAGTTCAGAAAGATGGTTCTTTCTGTGTCTGTGATTAGCCAGTGCTTGGAAATAAGCATTATTCCTATCACCTTCTAGGATTTTTCTATCTCTAGACCTCTGCCAGAGGGCAGTTTCCTCTTTCTTCCACACTTCATCCAACTCTTTCTTAATCTCTTTCATTCTGTCATAATTATCAACAAATAATTGGTGGGTTTCAGACATGACATCCAATATGTCGAACTCCAGAAGGAGTGCCCTCTTCTTTTTCTTAAGAGCTGCTTCTCTATTAATACTCCACCCCTTAGTTTTTTCCTGAGAGTTTTAGTTTTAAGCATCCAATTATCAGCTGAGGATTTGGATGAAGACACAGAGTTCCAGGCTTCCACCACCATATGATGAAAGTCTGGTTGTGAGAGCCACCATTTCTCAAACCTAAAAGGTTTGGGGGTGTTTGGGGCTCTAGCACCAGTATCCAGGACTAGAGGAGTGTGATCACTCCCCACCCTGGGAAGAGCAACTAAAGTGGAGAAAGGAAAATGGGTGTCCCAGTTCACAGAAATGAACACTCTATCCAGCACAGCAAACACAGGGGAAATCTGGTTGTTAGACCAGGTAAACACCCTATTAGAGATAGAAATCTCCATCAATGCCCACCTATTGATCGAATCATTGAACAAAAAAGCAGTTTGTTAGACCAGGTAACCATTTTCTCACTGTCCACTTTGCTTCCAGCCCGCTCTCCGCTCCTCTCCGATCATCTCTATCCATCTTCTCCATGTCAAGCAACGGATCTGAGCTCACGGGTCCGGATCCAACAACGCTGTCGACTGGGAGATCGCTGTCTGCTTGGACGAGGAGGAGATAGCCCTCCGGCAAAACCGTCTATTTTGTATGCTCTGACTACATGTCATGGTGGATCAAATCAATTGGGGTGCATAGTTGAATCGTATATGATATGGTGCCAGAAACTTAAGTCGTCCTCCCCCGCGTCGTCCTCCCCGTAGGGCGACTCGGGTGGCCCGCGGGCCGACGGCGGTGGTGGGGGATCTCCTCTCTCGTGTGTCTCCGGGATGGGGCAGACCCCAAGGCATGTGGTGGTGCGACCGATCTGGGATCTGCGGCATGGCGGATGGCTGCAGGCGGCAGGAGGCCGGCCCGTCCTCGGACGGTGACGGCTTGGCGCGACGGAGGCCAGGGCTACGGGCGCTACGGATGGCCCTTCGGGCGGCGACGACGGCTGCGGTCGGCGGCGGCTGGCTTGGCTGGGTGGCGTGCATGCTGCCTTCAGATCAGCGACGACGGCGTGGATGGCCTAGTGGTTTCGTCGGCGTTACCTCCGATCAAATCTGTTCTGACCGGTGCAGCCGGTGGTGGTGGTCATCTCTTCCGTCAGAGGTGGTCGGCCTGAGGCTGGGTGTTCGGATCTCGGGATCCATCATCTGGCACCAGCTGTGAGTCGGGAAGACGTAGTTGCCGGTGAAAACCGAGCCGACGGCGGGCGATGGCGGCGTTCCACATCGTTGCCTTGATGAAGGCATCGTCATGTGACTACCGTCGACCCACTCGTGTTGCTCCGGGGGAAACCCTAGGATCTGGTGTTCCAGACCGAACGATGGCGGCACTGTGGTGTCGTTTCTCTCTTGGGAGCATCGTTTTGTGGAGCAGCGCTGGAAGTCAGAGGCAGGAGGTGGAGCGGCTTCGTCTTGCACGGAGCTTCGGTGGAGATGTCAAGTCATGCTTGTCGTGGTTCTAAGACTGACAGTAGAAAGGGGGGTAGGTATGGAGAGGCAAGATCTCAGCTATGGTGAAGGTGTACACACGAGATTTACGAGTTCAGGCCCTTCTCGGAGGAAGTAACAACCCTACGTCTCGGTGCCCGGAGGCGGCCGATTGGATTATTTCTGTGATGTTTACAAAGGGTGTGAACCCTTGTGCCAGAGGAGGGGGGTGACTTATATAGAGTACGTCAGGACCCCAGCTCCCCTCCGTTACAAGTGACTTAATATACATAAAGTGGGGGCGTTACTGGTAACGCCAGCTTTAAGTCCTGTTAATGACCTTAAAGACTACGGAGTGAACGCCTGCCCGTTGCAATGCTGAGTGACTCCTGGTCTTCAGTAGGTCGAGTGATTCTCTGGATGGTCGAGTGATGATAAGGGGGAGGACGCCCGAGTGACCTGACTGTGGAGTGGATAGCACTCGACATCTTTGACTGGGAGTCTCTTGCTGTCTCTTGGACTCCTTATCTTCTAGGGTAGTGACCTTGGGTAGGGCATGTAGGTCTGGCCTATGACCCTACCCCAGGTCTGTATGCTCATCAGTAGCCCCCGAATGGATTAAGGTTTGGTTGAAGTTGAACTTGTTCTGAGTTTTGCGCCTTGGCGAGCGTTTTCTGCAAGACGGAGAGCTCACGTTGGAACTTTGGCGTCGACTCAACCACCTTGATCTATTCAGGGAGTTGTCGATTGAACTTGTGGCATCATGCGTCGAGTGTTGTATTAGTGTGCGGGATCCTGGGCGCGATTGACTACTGCTTATCCCGGATTTCGCGGGATATGAAATTTCGGGGAAGCGCGCGGGACGGGGAGTGCCGAAGCGGGCGAAGCAGATAAAACAGCGATGCCTTGATTTCCGTGCCGCCTTTTTTGCCACGTACGTTGCGCGCGTCTGTTGCGGGATTTGACAGGATTGCCTGGTCCCACGCGTTAGTCACTCGGAAGCGACTCTTTATAAGGCGACGGGGATGAGGCGTCCGCACTGTGCACGCCCGCTCCTCCTCCTTCCTCCGTTTCTCCACCGCGCTTAGCTCCTCCGCTCTCGATGATGCCACTCCGCCGCCATGGTGAAGGATAAGACGGCGGCGCTAGAGCACGCAAAGAAGGCGACGGGGGCGGCGAAGGGCAAAAATAAGAGCCGCGGGCCTTCTTCGCGCACGGGGCTGCCACCAGGCTGGATCCAGGGCGATTGGATCCGGTCTTCGATTCGGCAGGAGGATCTGGACGAGCTGGCAGAGTCTGGCCTGATCGCCAAGGGAGCGGCCAGGCTGCCGGAGGGGGAGATGGAGCCTCAGCCTCGACCGGGTGAGTGTGTTCTACTCGCCACCCATGTCGACCGGAGCTTCTCACTTCCTCCACATCCCTTCTTCCGGGGATTCTTGAATTTATTTGGTGCGCAACTCCACCACTTTTCTCCCAACACCATCATTTATCTGGCCGCATTTGTATCAATGTGCGAAAACTTCCTGGGGTGTCGCTCGCACTGGGGTCTTTTCAAGCATCTCTTTACCATCCGCTCCCAGTCGGTCAAAAAAGCAAAGTCGAGTGACTCAAAAACCCATGTCATCCAGATGTGTGGGGGTTTAGGCATCGAAAAAAGGCATAGGAGTTCTTTCCCTGCTATGACTCTCCCCGAATCGTCCAGAGGCTAGCAGTCGACCTGGTTCTATTGCCAGGACGTCGCAACTCCAGGCCAGTCGACCGGCCTCCCCCACTTCACATTCGACCGTGTCCAGACTCCTTCTCCACTCAAAGTGACTGCTGCTGAGAACGTGGAGACGAAGATGTTGGTGGAGAAAGTGGTCCAACTCATCAATGAGGGTGTCACCGGCCTGGATCTGCTGGAAGTGTTCCTCAGTCGGCGCATCCAGCCCCTTCAGGCCCGTGACGATCCTATGTGGTTGTATTCTAGACCTGAAGACACCGCTCGGGTCCACCCAAAGGAGGTGTCGTCCAAAACCGTGGCTATGTGGTTGAGGAGTATCACAGGCAATCAGGACAACCCCAGAGGATCCAAGCGAGTCATTCCCTTCAGAGACGATAATCCACCCGACAAGGTATGCTCTTTTTTCCGACTGCCTGACATGTATGTTCCGACTGTACTTGATGTCGACTGACTTTCGTTCATACGTTTGTCTTGTAGGTTTTCAGTGAGATGTATTCGATGCCCAACGGCGAACAAGCTCTGGTGCAGGACCAGGAAGGAGAGGCCAATGCAGAGGAAAGCGGTGAACAGGAGTCCTCGGATGAAGGGGAGGAGAGCGAGGAGTCAGATGAGGAGGAGGAAGTCGACTCGCCGCCGCGCTCCGAGCGTCGATCTAAGCAGCAACATGAACCGGCAGGCAGGCGTGGAAAGAATGTGGCTCCAGGTCCCCACGCTCAAAAGCGTGTTCGGACGTCGACTCCGGAGCCCGCGGAGAAGATCGCCAAGCAGCCCAAGGTTGCTCCTCCCAAGGCTCCGAAGACTTTGCCGCGGATCAAGATGGACGTCCCTGTGGCTTCTGGGTGAGTATCACACTTGTGTTTATGCAGACCGACTGAATTTCACGTCCTGACCGATTGGATCATGTATCTCTCCAGCCCCACCTCTGCTGCTACCGACATGGACATCGACAAGGCTCCAGGAGATGAGGAGGCCACCTCTCAAGCTGGTAAGTTCGTTCGACCAGGTTTCATTTAGTCGAGTGGATCGTCAATCGGCTGACTTTCTGATAGTTCATCCTTTCTGTAGTTCCACAGGAGGTCGTCGTGCTCCCTGATGACGAAGAAGAAGAAGAACCTCTGCAAGAGAGGAGGAAGAGGGGCGGAGGCTCGGGCAGGAAGAGACTCGAAGTTTAGGTCCCTCAATCGACGCTGGTGCTTGAGGCGGTGGTCAAACGTTCCGGGGAGCCAGTTCGGACCAACGTCACATTTGCTGACCCGCTGATGACTGATCGTCCGTCGGGATCGGCTGCTCCGACTCCTGCTGCTCCGGTGCAACTCCACACGTCTGACCCAGTAACCGCTTCGACCGCCTTGCAACCGTCACTCTTTGCTGCCTATCAGACCCCAAATGACTCGCCGAGTGCTGCCAGGGAGGCTCTTCGCCATGTGAACCTTGTCATGGAGCAGGTGAAGGTGATGCACGAGGCTAGTCAGGTGGCTTACAACTCAAGCACTGCCCTTTAGACCAATGTTCAGGTCAGCAAAACTCCGACTAAACTTTTGAATGTTGAGTTATATCCGATCACCCACTGGGGTGTTTCTTTGCATAGAGATTAGGAAATCTTCCACTCCACTCGACTCGAGCTGAGTCATAGTAAACTGTCTGAACCAGTGGAGGCACGCCGAGTGCACCCACTAGGTGTAGTCCCCGAGACCACGATCGACTGCTGGCAGTCGACTGAGGTCTTAGAATGTACTCTTTTTTGGACTCACACTGGGCAGACCCTGCTGAGTATTGATCTGAACAAGTGGGGGCACGCTAAGTGCACCCACTTGGTGTAGTCCCCGAGACTATTGTTGAATATTTGATTCAGCAGTAGTCTTAGAGTAACTTTTCACTGTCACTTGCTCTTATTCCTGTCGATTGACATATCTCTCTTGCTGATCGCAGAGGTCTTGTGATCTTGGAGCTCGACTTTCTGAGTTGAAGAAGGAGCACATCAGCATTGAACTTGACCTTGAACTCGCAAAGAAGAACCTCAAGACTGCCCAGCAAGAGACGGCCATCATGGGAGGTAATCATTCGACTGTCTTGTCTGTCTTGTAGCTCGCACTTCCCACTGCTTTTTCTTTCAGTCTCTTTGAACCGAGTAACTTCACACAAGCAGATGTGCGTAGTGAAAATCGCCAACTTCAGTCTTGTCTGAAGAGTGTTGTTTATTTAGAGAGGATGAAGGAGGCTTTGGAGAAGAAGGATCTGGACCTGGCAGCTGCTCAAAAGGAAGCACGCAAGAAGACGAAGCTTGCGGACCAGAAGTTGGCTTCAGTCGGCAAATTGGAGGAGGAGAACGCGAAGTTGAAGACTGCCATCTCGGACGCTAATCGAGAAGTCGAGCAGCTGAGGAAGGACAATGAGAATCTGACCACTGAAGTCAGCGGCCTCAGAACCAAGACAGACAAGCTAGAGTCCAATCTGGAGCAACTCGCCGCGAAACTTGTTCTTAAGCTTGAAGGTATGATCATTCGACTGAAGTTAATTTGTCGTCAACTAAAGTTTGTTGTCATATTGTCGATTCATCATTTTTCGTGATGGGACAGAACTTTGTCAGGACTTTGAAGCTGAAACCGGGAAGGTCGAGACAGGTCTCGACCCCATCAATTGTCCTATGAAAGACGACGTTGTGATGAACCTGCTGTGGTTGGAGTCACGCTTTGATGGTGCAGTCGCTTATCTGGCTCGACTGAAGGCGGAGATGACCCGAGTGGACGCTGAGCTCTGGTCTCGGGCGGAACTTTCTCAAGACCTCGAGTCACCGATGACTCGACTTAATCAGATTCCTGGCCGAGTGCAAGAGTGGAAGAAGTCCTCTGCTCGTTGTGGTGCTGATGTCGCCTTGTCATTGGTTCGAGTGCACTGCAAGGAGGCTAAGGAAGATAAGCTGGCTGCCCTCAAGGTAGCGAATACTAAGAAGCATTCCTTCGAGTCCTTCATGGACACCTTCCTCGAGGAAGCCACTCGTATTGCCGACAACATCGACCTCGACAGCTTCTACGATCCTGCCAGTCCTTCTCCCGCCGAGTGACTGAAAAACATTATGCACCACCTTTATTTGCCTCGAAATGCCGAGTGATTTTGTAATCGTTAAAAATCCTTCGGGCCTGATGCTCGAGTACTTTAATCGGCGGTTAGGAATCCTTGGATTTATCTTCGAACATGTTGCGCTTATATTTGATTGAAATTTGTTCTTCTCTTGGATTGGTTTCTGTTCATTCGATGCAGCTTCTGAAGAAGAATCAGTAGTCGACCAGTTGGACGAGCCTTGAGTAGCATTGATCAGCTCATCAGCAAGGCGCTCATCAATAGTCTTGACGTTCCTGCCATCGGCAAGGCATCAGCCGTTGGATGGGTCTTTGACAGTGCGCACAATCTCGTCCTTTTTCTTGTCAGTGTAGCCCCCAGGGGGGGAGGAGGAGCCAGTCGACTGGTTGGACGAGCCTTGAGTAGCATTGATCAGCTCATCAGTGAGGCATTTAGCAATGGTCTTGACGTTCCTGAAAGTGGCTCACCTTGGCAACACGCTCAATCTCGTCCTTCTTCTTGATGGCGCAACTCTGGAGTGCGGGTCGTGGTCGACCTGCCCTTTGTTAAAACTTAGGCGAGTACTGGACTGCAACTAAGCCCTCGAGTGGGAGGGTTGCTCACCACTCGGTAGGATTTTTCAAACTTAGGCGAGTACTGGACTGTAGCTAAGCCCCCGAGTGAGAGGATTGCTCACCATTCGGTAGGATTTTTCAAACTTAGGGGAGTACTGGACTGTAGCTAAGCCCCCGAGTGAGAGGATTGCTCACCACTCGATAGGATTTTTCAAACTTAGGCGAGTACTGAACTGCAGCTAAGCCCCCGAGTGGGAGGGTTGCTCACCACTCGGAAGGATTTTTCAAATTTAGGCGAGTACTGGACTGCAACTAAGCCCCCGAGTGGGAGGATTGCTCACCACTCAGTAGGATTTTTCAAACTTAGGCGAGTACTGGACTACAACTAAGCCCCCGAGTGGGAGGATCGCTCACCACTCGGTAGGATTTTTCAAACTTAAGCAAGTACAAGACTGCGGCTAAGTCCTCAAGCTGGAAGATTGCCCACACAATCTCGTCCTTCTTCTTGACGGTGCAACCCTGGGGGGCGTCATGGCCGACCCGTACCGTTTGGTAGGACTTTTTAAACTTAGGCGAGTACTGGACTGTAGCTAAGCCCCCGAGTGGGAGGGTTGCTCACCACTCGGTAGGATTTTTCAAACTTAGGCGAGTACTCGACTGCAACTAAGCCTCCGAGTGAGAGGCAAACTCATCACTCGGTAGGATTTTTTGTTACTTAGGTGAGTACTGGACTGCAGCTAAGCCTCCGAGTGAGAGGCAGACTCATCACTCGACAGGATTATTTGTTACTTAGGCGAGTACTGGACCGCAGCTAAGCCCCCGAGTGAGAGGCAGATTCATCACTCGGTAAGATTTTGTCCCAGACTTAGGCGAAACGGATTCGCAGCTAAGGCACCCACTGGGGGATTTTTAAAACATGTAGAAAATGAACAACAATTATTCGGAAAACTGTAAAGTCATGTCTGTTGATAATCAAACTAAAAGGTACTTCTTATTACATCTCGTTGGTCTAAACACTTAAGAGTAAAAAGGGCGGAGCAGTTCCGCGTTCCAAGCGCGTGGCTCATCTTTATTGTGCTCGATGTTGAAGAGGCGATATGCTCCGCTGTGGAGCAGTTTGGCGACGATGAAAGGGCCTTCCCACGCAGGAGCGAGCTTGTGTGGTTTCTGCTGGTCCACTCGAAGGACCAGGTCTCCTTCTGGAAATGCCCGACCCCTTATGTTTCTGGCATGGAATCGACGCAAGTCTTGTTGATAGATGGTCGACCTGATCAAGGCCATCTCTCTTTCTTCTTCCAGGAGATCGACTGCGTCTTACCGAGCCTGCTCTGCTTCTTCTTCTGAGAAGAGTTCGACTCGGGGTGCGTTGTGGAGCAAATCACTTGGGAGCATGGTTTCGTCTCCGTAGACTAAGAAGAATGGAGTCCGTCCAGTCGACCGATTAGGAGTTGTCCTCAATCCCCAAAGTCCTGATGGGAGCTCATCGACCCAAGCCCCTGCTGCATGCTTGAGGTCATGCATCAACCAAGGTTTCAGTCCTTTGAGAATCAATCCATTTGCTCGCTCAGCTTGCCCATTCGACTGAGGGTGAGCAACCGAAGCGTAATCGACCCTCGTGCCTTGGGAAGCACAAAATGCCCGGAATTCTTCAGAATCGAAGTTTGAGCCGTTGTCCATGATGATGTTATGCGGAACACCATATCTGAATATCAGTTCCCTGATGAAGCTCACAGTTGTACCTGCTTCGAGGTTTTTAATAGCCTTGGCTTCGATCCATTTGGTGAACTTGTCGGCTGCTACCAGCACATGAGTAAATCCACTCCTGCCAGTCCTCAAAGGTCCAACCATGTCCAATCCCCAGACAGCAAAAGGCCATACGAGTGGAATGGTTTTCAAAGCTGATGCGGGTTTATGGGACATGTTGGAGTAAAACTGACAACCTTCACATTTGTCCACTATCTCCTTTGCCATCTCATTGGCCCGTGGCCAGTAAAACCCAGCTCGGTATGCTTTGGCCACGATGGTCCGAGAGGATGCATGGTGGCCACAGGTCCCTGAGTGAATATCATTGAGGATCATTCGGCCTTCTTCTGGCGTGATGCATTTCTAGCAGACCCCAGTTACACTTTCTCTGAACAACTGGCCTCTTATCACGGTAAAGGCTTTAGATCGTCGGACGATCTGTCGAGCCTCTTCTTCATCCTCCGGAAGTTCTTTCCTAAGAATGTATGCAATGTACGACACTGTCCAGTCGGGAGTGATGACCAATGCCTCCATGACTAAGTCGACCACGGCTGGGACTTCAACTTTAGTCGGATCTGTGGCGCTCTTGGGCTGTGGTGACTCTTCAGTGAAAGGGTCTTCCTGAACTGAAGGTGAATGAATATGTTCCAAAAACACATTGCGGGGAATGGCCTCTCTCTTTGAACCTATCTTTGCTAACTCATCTGCAGCTTGATTTTTCAGTCGGGGTATATGGTGAAGCTCCAATCCTTCAAACTTCTTTTCCAGCTTTCTTACTGCATTGCAATAACCAGTCATGGTCGGGCTCCTGACATCCCATTCCTTCATTACTTGATTAACTACCAAATCCGAGTCGTTGTAGACCATAAGGCGACGGACGCCGAGTGAAATGGCCATACATAACCCGTATAAGAGTGCTTCATATTCGGCTTCGTTCTTGGAGGAATCAAAATGAATCTGGAGAACATAGCTAAGTTTGTCTCCATGGGGGGATACCAATACTACCCCGACACCTGAACCATTCAACATCTTGGAGATGTCGAAGAACATAGTCCAATGCTCCGAGTGGACTTGAGTCGGCAATTGCTGCTCAATCCACTCGACAAGGAAATCCGCGATTGCTTGGGACTTGATAGCTTTCTTTGCCTCAAACTTGATATCCAATGGAAGGAGTTCAATCGCCCATTTTGCCACTCGACCAGTTGCATCTCTATTATTCAGAATCTCAGATAGTGGTGCGTCGCTGACGACTGTAATGGAGTGATCGGAGAAATAATGGGCAACCTTCTTCATGGTCATGTATATTCCACAGACAAGCTTCTGATGATGTGGATATCGTTGCTTGGATGGAGTCAAAACTTTAGAAAGATAATAAACCAGGCGCTGACCCTTGTAAGCTTTTCCTTCCTCTACTCACTCGACCGTGAGTACTATACTGACAACTTGTCCAGTGGCTGCAATATAAAGCAGTAAGGGCTCTTTGCTGATTGGCGCAGCGAGCACCGGCTGGGTGGAGAGTAGGGTTTTGAGTTCTGCAAACGCTGCATCAGCTTCTTCAGTCCACTTGAACTTGTCAGATTTCTTTGTCAGCCGGTAAAGAGGCCTTTTCACCGAGACGAGAAATGAATCGACTCAAGGCGGCCAAACAACCAGTCAACTTCTGAACGTCATGCACTCACACAGGGCATTTCATTCGGAGGATGGTATCAACTTTTTCTGGATTGGCGTCAATCCCTCGTTCGAAAACGAGAAAACCAAGTAACTTTCCTCCTGGAACCCCGAACGTGCACTTCGACGGATTAAGCTTGATATCGTACCTTCTTAGGTTGGCAAAGGTTTCTGTGAGGTCAGTTAGTAGGTCGGAACCTTTGCGGGACTTGACCACAATGTCATCCATGTATGCTTCCACATTCCGACTGATTTGAGTGAGCAGGCACTTCTAAATCATTCTCATGAATGTGGCTCCGGCATTTTTGAGACCGAATTGCATGGTGACATAGCAAAAGCACCTGAATGGGGTGATGAAGGCTGTTTTTATTTCATCAGGACCATACAGTCGGATCTGATGATACCCGGAATATGCATCTAAAAAAGACAAGCGCTCACACCCCGCAGTTGAGTCAACAATCTGATCGATGCGGGGGAGAGGGAAGTGATCTTTCGGGCAGACCCGATTGATATGCTTGAAATCAATGCACATACAAAGTGAGTCGTCCTTCTTAGGGACCATGACTACATTGGCGAGCCACTCGAAGTGGTAGATTTCACGGATGAACTCTGCAGCTAGCGGCCGAGCTACTTCCTCGCCAATCGCTTTCCTCTTCTGCACGGCGGACTGCCGAAGGTGCTCTTTGACGGGTTTTACTTTGGGGTCGAGACACAGATGGTGCTCAGCCAGTCCCCTGGGTACACCCAGCATGTCAAAAGGTTTCCATGCAAAGATGCCCCAGTTCTCACGGAGGAACTGGATGAGCACTTCTTCCTATTTGCTGTCGAGTGTCGTTGAAATATGAGTCGGAGCGGCGTTGGGATCGGTCGGGTGGATATGAACCGGCTTCGTTTCACCAGACGACTGAAATGCAGAATCCGTGGCAGGCTTCTTGGCTCGGAGCAAATCACTCGGATCTGCGTTCTTTTGATACTCTTGAAATTCCACCGCTGCCATCTGTGCATCAGCAATTCTGGAACCTTTCTGGAAGCATTCCTCTGCTTTCTGCCGATTGCCAGTAACGGTGATCACACCTTTTGGGCCAGGCATCTTCAGCTTGAGGTACACGTAACATGGTCGAGCCATAAAACGTGCGTAGGCAGGCCTACCCAGAATGGCATGATAAGCACTCTGGAAATCCACGACTTAAAATGTCAACTTTTATTTACGGTAATGTTTGGAATCACTGAAAACCACGACAAGAGCAATCTGGCCGAGTGATTTGGCTTTCTTTCCAGGGATAACTCCATGGAAACTCATATTGCTCTCGCTAAGTTTGGATATCAGAATGCCCATCCCCTTTAAAGTTTCAGCATAGAGGATATTCAGACCACTACCACCGTCCATCAGCACTTTAGTCAGTCGAGTGCCTCCAACCAGTGGTGGAGCTTCATGGAGACAAACCTGCGCCATCGCCTCCCCAACAAAAATGATAAAATTCAAGTAGCGTGTAATAGCACTGCAACGCATAACCATTAGGCCAATTTAATTAAGGGACCAGGGAGATGAGGAGCGACCAACTCTGCTTCTCATCCTCTTCGACTCTCTCGTGACCGGCGACTGGACGTCGGCGACTGGACCACAGTCCACACATCTTTTCACGGCCGCGCTCAGGAATCAGCTGCGCCGGCGCCGCACGTGTTTAGCCGGTGATTCTACGCTCCCTCTCATGGACCATAGCAAAGCCCAAATTTGAACATCAAATTCATGAACAAACAATGACAACAAACTCTAGCAAATGAAGTACTGATCCGAAGGATTTCAGATTATTAGGACAAAATGATTAAAGATGATTTCTAGGCAATATCTTGACTTTATACATACATCACAGAGAAGAACAGCTACGAAGATGTTCCTACCTAATTTGGAAGATCAAAGAGACTAAGAGGTGGCCTGTAGTGATTAACACAATAATTCATGGTTAAGTAGTATTCTGGTGTTTCTCGCAAAAAAATAGTATTTTCGTATATTATCTTTTGTTATGAGTAGCTTCTTTATGTTCTTAACATAAAACATGTATTTCATAAACTAATATGTACAAGATCAATATAATCATTCTAAGTTTCTCAATATTCTACAAAATCTAACTATATAATCATAAGATTTGTATTCAAAGTTTTTTCTTTGGTAGCTTTGCCCCTCCTGGGATTTCTTTCAAGCTCCGCCACTGCCTCCAACCACTGGGTCAACCACCAGCACTTGCCTCCCGGGGGTGGCTACACGAGCAGGATGGTCAGACTAGTCGAATGTGATGGCTGTCTGAGACCACTTCAGGTATGTGGTCGTTGTTGTCGGAGCGACCATGTTCACTTCTCTATTGATAACTTTCAGCCGACTCCTGCTCTCAACATCAGCAAAATTCACGAGGGTGGAATTGACTTGGGATAACCATCATCCTCCTCTTCATCCTCATCTTTGTCCGATTCCTTCTCCTTCTCACCGGGTTGTTTCTCTCGGAACTGCTGGATCAGGAGTCGGCATTGTCGAGTGGTATGCTTGGGGTAGATCAGGTTGCCTTCCTCATATTTCTTTGTGTGGATGTGGCAAGGCAAGTCCAACACGTCATTCCCTGCTTGATCCTTCACCTTCTTGGGGGGCCAGGGCCCTTTAGGTTTTCCCTTGAATTTTTCTTGAGCTACTGCTGCAATTTCACCGGGTGCCGCCGGCTCGGCCTTACGCTTCTATTTCCGATTGGAATTACCTCCACCGGCCTCTTGGCCGACTAGCTTACTCTTACCGCTACGGAGTCGATCCTCCTCTTCTCTGTTAGCGTACCGGGTGGCTATCTCGATCATCCGAATCAAAGTCATATCACCAGTCCGACCGAACTTCAGGACCAACTCTCGGTATTTGACGCCTTCCTTGAAGGCACACACAGCTTGATGCTCTGATACATTTTTAACGGTGTGATGCAAAGTGGTCCACCTCTGGATGAAATCTCTCAAAGTCTCACTCAGCTTTTGTACACAATGTTGCAACTCGGTCAAACCTGCTGGTCGCTTGTAAGTGCCCTCGAAAGTTCTGACAAACACTCGGGCCAGCTCTTCCCAACTGTAAATGCTGCCTGGAGCTAACTGAGTCAACCACGCTCGGGCCGACCCTTCCAACATCAGAGGAAGATGCTTCATTGCTACTTCATCGTTTCCACCGCCAATCTGCACAGCCACTCGGTAACCCTCGAGCCAAGTTTTAGGATTGGATTCTCCAATGAATTTACTGACCCCGGTTGTCAACCTGAAGTTGGGAGGGATCACTGCCGCCCTGATGGCTCTGCTGAAATACTCTGGACCGGAAACATGCACTCTACTGCCACTTGGGCGATCTCTGCCAGGGTCTTCTCTATGCGCTCTGTTCAGCTTGACTAGGCCTTGAACGAGGATGGATCTCGCATCGAAGCCTGGCTCCCTTGGGTCGACCGGGGTCATCGTTCTGCCAAGGCACATATGACGCACTCCTCGGAGGAGGCGTGGGCACTCGACGACGATTGTCGCGGTCGAGCGGATGATCATACTGCCCATGGCCCTCACGCCTCGGAGGCGATCTTGGGCTGTGGGCCGACTGAACCGTATCCTCCACCACGAATCTGTTGTGAATCCTATTCCGCGACTGAGACGCTGATGTGTTCTGCTCTCCTGCTGCCTGGAGCAAGGCCCAGATCTGCATCAACCCTCTGCCAGCTTCTAACTGGGAAGGTTGGATTGACTCTGCTATTCGGGCTGTAGCTGTGAGGTTCTGAATCGGAGTATGGTATACCTTAGGCGGAGGCGGGAAAAGTTGTCGTCGAGTGGACTCAGGGACCCGCTCCCGAGCCCGCTCGTCGAGAGCGCGCTGCAGGTTTTGCAGTCGAGTGTGCTCAGCCAAATTGGCTAGGCGCGCCTCTTCCAAGGCTCGAGCCTCGGGGGTTTCTCCAACGATGGGCGTGTGGAGTGCGTCCATGCTGCGGCGATGAAGTTCTTCCCTCTGCTGCAAAGAAAGGGGCTCGGGATGGTATTCCTCATGGATGCGCGACGGATCACCGCCACCATCTTTGCCGTCCTCACGACAGAAGCCAGGCGAACCACGTGGTCCGTCGACCATGAGGACCTCTGCCGCAGGGTTGCTGCTATCGCACTCGGATGCGGTCTCCGTAGAGCCAGTCGACAGATCGAACAAGCCGTGGAGAGTTTCGTCAGGCTCGATCGCCGCAACTTGATGGATGACCGAACGCCGAGCCACCACGTGCTTCACCCACCGCTGAAGCCGCGATCGACCGGATCGCTTGCGGCGACGACCAGCGGGGAGTGAAGACACCATCGGAGCCGACTGATACTGGGTCGACGGCTGCTGGAGGAGGATGCCGTGAACGCACGCGCGGAAGTGCGTCGCCCCTCGGACGGGGAGCGCCTCAACGTCCAGGGGAGCTTCTTGAAGCCACGCGGAGTCGTCGGTGACAAAAACGAGTGCGCCGAGACGGATATCACGGCCCTCAGCCAATCTGCCGTCGGAAACCATGATGATGATGATCGAAAAAACATGCAACTTCACCAACGAGTCGCTAAGACACCTGCCCCAAGGTGGGCGCCCACTGTCGTGGTTCTAAGACTGACAGTAGAAAGGGGGGTAGGTATGGAGAGGCAAGTAACAACCCTTCTCAGCTATGGTGAAGGTGTACACACGAGATTTACGAGTTCAAGCCCTTCTCGGAGGAAGTAACAACCCTACGTCTCGGTGCCCGGAGGCGGTCGATTGGATTATGTGTGTGATCTTTACAAAGGGTTCGAACCCTTGTGCCAGAGGAGGGGGGTGGCTTATATAGAGTACGCCAAGACCCCAGCTCCCCTCCGTTACAAGGGACTTAATGTACATAAAGTGGGGGTGTTACTGGTAACGCCAGCTTTAAGTGATGTTAATGACCTTAAAGACTAGGGAGTGAACGCCTGCCCGTTGCAATGATGAGTGACTCCTGGTCTTCAGTAAGTCGAGTGATTCTTTGGATGATCGAGTGATGATAAGGGGGAGGACGCCCGAGTGACCTGACTGTCGAGTGGATAGCACTCGACATCTTTGACTGGGGGTCTCTTGCTATTTCTTGGACTCCTTATCTTCTAGGGTAGTGACCTTCGGTAGGGCGTGTAGGTCTGGCCTATGACCCTACCCCAGGTCTGTATCCTCATCAACGCCTGACCGACAGGTGCTACACTTGGTCATGCCTGGTCGGCAGGTGCTACGCACGATAGATGCTCCAAGGGCTTCAAGCTGTGTCGGCTGGTGGTACTTGGCAGCATGGCGCTGAGGTGTATCAGTGGCGAACGCGACGTGTTCAGCTGTTTGTGCGCAGGGAGGAGGTGTCGTTCGGCGTCGTGGTGGCGTCGATGATAGCTGGACCGAGCAAGGTTGATGCATCAATACAGTTCTAAAGATGGAGCGGTGGCAGTTGGCGGCGGCGGCCTCCGAGAGCACGCCGGACCAGTGTGTGCCCCAGACCCGGCAAGTGGCTAGGTTGGGGTCTCAGGTCTTAGATGTTAGGCTTGGCTGCGATGTCTATTTGGTATTAGGCCCAGGCTATCTGCGCCCCTTCATCAACCGGATAGGTGTCGCGACAGTTTGTTGTTTAGACGGTGGCTTTAGTCTTACTGTTGTATGACTTTGTAAGGTTTTGTGAGAATAATTAATAAAGTGGCCGTATGCATCACCCAGATGCGGAGGTCGGGGGTCATCCTCCTTTTCTAAAAAAAATATGATGTGGTGCCAAGACAATGGTGCGTAGTAAGTATACTATTTTAGAGCATCACCAAAGCCGCGCTACGCGCGGCGCGCTAAAAATGCTTTCAGAATGCGCCGGTCATGAGTTTTTGCGCGGCGCGGTGCGCTTGGTTCAGCAGTCGCTGCAAAGTTTAGCGCTCGCGAACCACTCCAGCAGACGCGCTAAACTACAGCACGCGCGAGCAGCCTTGCCATATGTCGAGTTTTGGAGATGATGATGATATTTGAAACATGAAAACAAAGACATAACCCAAACAAGTTCATGGCATAAAAGTTCAAATTCATGCGCACAACATCATCAAACCAAGTTCAAAATCCGAACGAAGTTCATGACAGAGTTCACACAAACGAATGGCAGATTTCAACAAGCATGCCTCATCCTCGTCTTCGTCCTCCTGTTCCTCCGATTCATCTTCTCATCCGAAGACGATTCTTCCTCCTCCTCTTCATTGTTGCACGCCGCATCATCATGTGGAGCTCGGAAGGTGTTGGCAAGATTTTCAACGGAAGGTGTGTGATGAGGCACACCGGAAGACATTCCGCCCATGCCGCCCGAAGGTGCTCCCATGCCTCCCATGAGAGACGCAAAGCTCATGCCTCCCATGGTAGCTCCGAAGCCAGCCATGCCTCCCATGATAGCTCCGAAGCCACCCATGCCTCCCATGGCCTCCACAGTAGCTCCGAAGCCACCCATGCCACTCATGCCGCCCATGGTACCTCTGAAGCAACCAATGCCTCCCAAAGCTCCCCGCGTTAGGGTTTGCGGCGGCGGCGGCGGAGGGTTCACGAGTGTAGGAAGGGGTGAGGTGGGTGCCGGCGCGGCCGTCCATCGGGTCAATTCACCGGCGGCGGCGCGGGCGGGGCGAAAGTGGCGCGGCAGAGAGAGTGCGGCGCGAGCGCTCGAGCGTGTGGCGCGTGGAAGCGGGCACACCAAATAAACGACGCGCAATGACGATTCGGACCGCGCTGAACTCTTTATGCCGCGCACGCGGTTATTGCGCCTTCGTTAGAGCTTGGTTAGCGATTGCGCGCGCGTTAAAAACCACAAATTTGCGGCGCGACGCTTACATAGCACGGCTGTTGGAGATGCTCTTATTGATCTAAATGGTTTTGTATTACTTTACGGAGGGGTAGCTAGCTTAGCTAGTTCAAGTGACACTTTGGGGAAGAGGGTGACTTGAAAAGAGCGTTTGCATGCATGCATGTTCATCTTCGCGAAGCTACTGAGTGCGTTACCGCCTCTGATCAAACAAGCATCCGTGGTAGTATCTGAATGAGATCAGATCATCGGCCCTCCCTTCTGGATGATGCGTGCATGGTTGATTCTATGTTGCTAGGCATCTGGCCCCGTAGGCGTAGCACGCGCACGCCCAGGGCCGGCGCGGCGGCCGGGTCTGCTACTCTGGTTTGCCGTCGACGCTTTCGCAAAGCGAACCACCGGCGCCATAGTACAAAACAGAGCAGCAGCAGATGGTGCCTGTGGCCTCTGGAGTCTGGGCTCAACTCAGCCCAACTGACAGGTATGCACGGCGGCGCACTGTTTCGTTTCCCACTCGACGCGACACCGGACCGGACACGTACCGATACTTCTCTGGACAAAACAAGAGTCTGCACTGCGGTGGCTTCAACGGTCTGCACATAGATGCATTCGGAGCTTACAAAATATATAGGAGGTTATTCGGGCTAGCTACGGTACTAGCACATGGTAGTAAGAGCATCTCCAGCCACGCCCCTAGAACGGCATCCTCAGGCGATTTTTTTTCCGCCGCGAACGAAAAACGGCCCAGCCGCGCCCCAGGATCCCGTTTTTCGCCGGCTTGGGCTGAAATCAGCACCGGCAGACCCAGGCCGAACCTGACGAGCCGGGGCGAGCATTTTGGCACGAAGCAGCCGTGGGCCCGCCGAGTCAGCGAGACGGCCGCTTCTTCGACCTCATCGCCTCGGTCCCCGCGGGAATCAATGCGAAGGCTGCCGCGCTGCCGCGCCGGTCAGCCTCCATTGATGCCTCACGGGCGGCGCAGTGAAGACGCCGCCGACGCATGTCCGCTCGCATGCGCCACGCGTCCGGCCGCATGCCGCCCACCGCCACCCCCGCTTCCGCTATAAAAGGCGCCCCTCCCCGCCGGTGAGCGCCACACCCTCCCGCTCTCCCTCCCGCGCAAGCCTTCTTCCCGCCGACGAGCTCTCCCCCCCACTGCCTTCCACCGCCAACGAGCAAAATGGCCGAGAGATACCCAGGTGACGGCGCAGCGGCGAACGGCTTCGGCAGCTGACACCTCCAGGAGCCGGAGGCGCGCCTTCTGTACGAGGCCGAGTACCCGGCGCCCCCCGACATGCGCGTGCCGGAGGCGTGGAGGCTGAGCGCCGACGGTGTCCCGGCGCCGCCCGTCCCCGAAGGAGCCGCGCGGCAGGCGGAGATCGCCCGCATCCGCTCCTCGCTGATGGAGCAGCAGCGGAACGAGCCGAGGTACGCGCCCGACAGCGAAACGCTGTGGACGCTGTACTTCCAGGCCCGCCGCGATGAGCAGATCGCCTCCGTCAACGGCATCATCCCCCGCGGCCGCCTCAACTCCGAAGGACGGCGCGAGTGGTGGAGCGTCCCCGGCCGCACACTCGACGCCGTTCTCGACCACATCGAGACCGGCAATGTGCCGCGGCTGGAGTACCCGGCGCGCCCCTCCTTCTCTCGCTGTTGCGGTAGTTCCTGGATACCGCGGCAAATGGAGCCGGGGTCGTCCTCCTCGTCGGGTACCGGCTCGCCGGCCATCCGCCCCGTCAAGCCGGAGCCGGAGGAGACACCGCTTGGGAGTCGCGCGCGGAGTGGCGCCCTCGTCATCAACGAGCCGTCACCTGCAACGGCACCGACGAGGCGCTCCCTTCGCCTTGTCCAGCCGAAGCCCGAGCCGGACGTGCCCCCCGTGAAGCCGGAGCACGCCGGCATGGTGGCCCCCGACGACGAGTCCGCCCTAAAATGGGCGAGGGAGGACTACGTCCGCGAGCAGGTACGCCGCTAGCGTCGGGCTTACCTGGAGACCCAGGCCCGCAGCCGTGCCGAGGCCCGTCGCCGCGCCGAGGAGCATCACCGCGCCGAGAAGGGCGGCGTTATCGTCATCGACAGCGACGACGAGGTCGAGGCTGGGCCGTCATGCGCTGTCGACGACCCGGGTGAGGGGTGCAACAGGGACGCCGCGGGCGAGGCGCGCGACGACGACGACTACACCCGCTTCTACAGGCTTCTCGGCATGTAGACGGCAGCGGCAGCGACGATGGCGGCACTGGCTAGGCGTTTTGGTTCATTTTTAAGTTAGTTCACGCATGTTTTACGTTTTTTGCACAAATTTGGACGAAAATTGGCCGAGTTCATGCAAAAAGTTGCCGAGTTTGCAAAAAAAAGATGAACTTTGCTGAACCCGCGGCGACCGTGGGCGTGTGACTGGAATCGAACCGAACCCGAGGGGCCGAACTAGCGCCGGCTTGCCCCCAGGCCGCTCTTTTTCAGCGCCCTGGGGGAGAAGCGGGATGCGGTGTCGAATGCCTTGATCGGAACTGTGGAGGACATGATGACAAGGAAGGACTCAAGGGAGGAGAAGCGTCGACAAGACAAGGAAAGCCAAATGAACGCCTTCATGGAGATCCAAAGGAGGAGGCTTGAAATGGAGGCGGAGAAGCAAACGAGGATGCTTCAGACGGAGGCGGAGAAGCAAGCCAAGATGCTAGAGATCGAGGCCGCCAATGCCAAGACCAATGCGAAAGAAGTGGCTCTCGCTAGCATAATGACGAGGGTGGAGATCATGAAGGTGGATCTCAACACCGTGTCGCCAAGGAAGAGGCCGTGGTTCGACAAGATGAAGGCCGACAAGGTCAAGTTCGATGACGAGTGACCTATGGCGGCGAGCTCCTTTTTTGTATGTCAGCAATTCTGCTGGCAAGACCCGACCGCGATGGCGTGGTCGAACTCCCACCCCTTTTTGTGTGTTGGCTTGTGTGCCGGCCGCTGGCAAGTGCGCCAGCTGAACTGTGCGGTGTTTTTTCTGAAGCTGGCATTGTATGCCGGCGCGGCATGGTGCCGGCATGAACTTCGGGCGACGACATGGCCGCTGGCATGATTTATGGCCGCGGACCTTTTTCAAAATTTGCGTGCGGATATGAAATGGATCGTCATCATTGGGCGCACTGCCGACCCAAATCTCAAACAGGGCGGACGCCGAAAGGGCGGCCAACCCAAATGGACAAAAAACGAAAAAAAGGCGTCTGTTTGGATCGGCGCGTTGGAGTTGCTCCTACCCTAGTACTCCCTCTGTTTTTATTTAATTCACATATTAGCTTTGGTCAAAGTCAAGCTTTACAAACTTTGACCAAGTTTCTAAACAAAAATATTAAGATATACAATAACAAATCAACAACGTTAGATTTGTTATTGAATGTACCTTCACACCGTATAGATTTATCATGATAAATGTCTATATTAATTTCTATAAACTTGGTCAAACTTTATGAAGTTTGACTTCAATCAACTCTAATATGCAGACTAAATAAAAACGGGGAATACTCTCACTCGTGTTGGCATCTTGCGAACCAGAACCGCCCGGCACTGGCTAGTGGCTAGTTCCGGAGTAGCAGTACGTACGTACCACAAAATGTGTAGAAGGAGGACACGTTTTGATTGACTGGGAGCACACCGATTGAGGAGAAACAGCGCCCTTGCCAAATGTGTACTACTGGAAGGAAGGAATCGCGCAATTCATCGTCACATGATCATGCAATGGAGTGGAGTGGCGACAACGGAGCACATTGGCCTGCATGCGTGACGTCAGATGGAGATGCGTCAGTACCGGCACTACTTTTGTAGGGCAGGGTCCGTAGACCCGACCCGACGCGTGGTTGACCGGAGGCCAAGGACAAAACTAGAGTCTGCATTGCGGTATCTTCAACGGTCTGCACACAGATGCATTCGGAACTTAGGGCATCTCCAGCCGCGCCCCTAACAGGCCCTTCCCAAACGATTTTGCCGCGTCGGCGCCAAAAAAGGACCCAATCGCGTCCCAGAAACTCGTTTTTCGCCGGCTCGGGCCAAAACTGGTGCCGGCGGACCCAGGCCGAACCCGACGCCATGGGGGGCGCTTGGGGAGCCGGCGCAAGCGAAAAAGGCGCGTGGGCCCGCCCTGGAAGCGACCCGAGGATCTTTTCCCGCCGTTTCTTGACGCTTTTCCCTCGCATCTCTCCCGCTCGCTCGCCTTCCTCCCGCCATTCTATCCCTTTCTCCCGCCAAACCCCCTCCCGCTCGCCGCGAAGAAACACGCCATGCCGCCGAAGAAGTACGCCATGCCGCGCGCGGCGGCAACCGCGACTGGCGCCGTGGTCCAGCCGAAGCAGAGGAAGCCGAGGGCGCCGCCATCGAAGCCACCGGGCCTGTCGAACGCCGAGTGGAGGGTGGAAGTTCAACGGCGTGAAGCGGTCACCGCCGACAGGCGGAACAGGGCCATAGCCAAGAAGGCCCGCGACAACGCGGCGCGCGCGGCGGCGTCTTCCTTATCGGTCGACCAGGCGGGGATGAATCCACCCGTCGTTAGCCACGCCCAGTACGCGCCCTGGGGACAGCAAGGCGCCGGATCTTCATGGGGTTCATCGTCGCCTGGCTACGGCGACGGCGATGCGCACGGTGGGGTCAACCCAAACGTGACCTTCCCTCATGGTCACCCCGCTACGCGCACGCCCTCGCCCGCCTTCGTCGGCGTGCAGTACCCTCCATACAACTACTCGCCGCCCGCTGCCTACGCGTCCAAACCGACGCCTCATCTCTACCGCGGACCGCTACCCTTCTCGCACCTCGGCGACGCCGATGACACGGGAGCCGACATGGACGACATCATCGCGACAGGATCGACCGCGGCCGCCGAGTCTCCCGGGTTCGCCACCCAGGACGAGGTAGTGGACCTCAGCGGCGACATGGAGGCCGAGCTCGGCTACGTCTACGGCGACGACGCGCAGGAACCCGAGGAGGAGGAGGACGAGGAGGAGGAGGAACCGGCTCCTGTTCCGACGAAGGGGCGCCAGAAGAAGAAGAAGCGGGCGGCTAGGTCAGGCGAACCGCGCATCAAGTGGACGTCCAAGGAGGAGGAATGCCTCGCCGAAGCATGGAAAGTCGTCTGCCTCGACCCGACCACCGGCGTGAACCAGAGCTTGGACACGTACTGGGACCGCATCAAGGCCGAGTTCGACGAGCGGAAACTCGTCGACCCCTACTTCAAAGGCGTCTACATGCAGCGCAGCTCCAAGGCGATGGCGAACCATTGGGGGCGTATCCAGTTGGCTGCAACAAATGGCATGGAATCGTCGAGGAGGTCGCGGCTCGTCCGGAGAGCGGCACCAGCATTGAGGATCAGGTACGCACGCCGTTCGCCCGCATATCTTCGTCCCCTACGCCCGCCGCCCGCCAACTGTTTGTCTCTTCGTGGAGCTGCTGCGTATGTTCGACATGTATCGGGGCGACAACCAAGATGCCGACTTCAAGCACCTCCACGTCTACAAGCGCATTGACAAGTGCGAGAAGTGGGCGGAAGTTCGGCGTGCCCTCGACAAGGCCAAAGAGACATACAAGCCAGACGCGACGACTCCGGGCGCGTCAGAGGGACGGCCGGACGGCCACAAGTTGGCAAAGAAGGGGAAAAGCGCCGACGCGGCAACCACGCGAGTGCAGGAGTCCATCGAGCATTGCCTTGTCGACGCCCAGGCCCGGGCCGTCCTACGCGAAGAGAAGACCGAGGCGCGGTGGTCGTCGCTAATGAAGAACAACGCCATCAAGCTAGACCTGCTCCGGACGAACATCGCCGCGAAGAAGAGGAACACCGACATGGCTTTTCTGATGAGCGGGGCGGACATGCTCCAGAGCAACGACGAGAAGCTCAAGGCGTGGTACCTGGTGCAGCGCGGCCTCATCCTGAACGAGCTGCCGATGGCAACGCCGACGACGCCGATGACGCCCACGACCACACGGACGCCAAGCCCGAACGGCGCCTCTACATCGCTGCCCAGCAGTGCCGAAGCCGCGCCGACGCAGCCCTGCGACGAAGCAGGTCCGACACCGACGAGCCCGCGCACGCCGACTCCGCCAACGCCTGGAGCCGACCAAGCCGAGTGAATCGTTGCGCACGGCGGCCCTCAGTTTTTTGTAACGTCAGACTACGTCCGATTGCCGGATTTGCGGCGTCTTTTGAGAGCGGGAACGACCAAGTTTGAATTTCCCGCATCCTGGGGCCGGCGCGTGGGGGCGTGACTGGGAGCTAGGTCGTCCCCAGGGGCCTAACTAGCGCCGGCACGCCCCCAGGCCGCTCAATTTAGGCGCCCTGGGGGGCCGAACGGCTGGAGATGCCCTTAGGCCAACTCAACCCGCGACCCCATCCTGTCCGGCCCTGTCCGTTTGGGGCAAAAGGGACAAAGGAGGTGGCCCAGCGCGCGACGGCTCAGACCCATCCTGTCCGTTTTGTGTCCGGGCCGACCCATTTCGAGCGCAAACTTGTGCCGGGTTTGGGTCGCGGCGGACACCAAACGGACGCGCGCCTCGTCCGCTTCGGGGCCGCGTGGCAGGCGGTCACCTACCTCCCACCTGCCCATATCAATGCGCACGAGCGGACGTCCCCACCTATCATCCGCACGTCGAGCGGTCGCCGTCCTTCTTTAAGTGAGAAGCGTGGACGGGTTGTCGTCCACACTGCCCCACGCCACCCAGCGGCCTCCTCGAACCCCGACAGCGCAGAAACCCTAGCCCGCCTCCTCCTCGAGCTCGCCGGCCGCCCGCCTCGCCATGGGCTTCTGGAACGGCAAGGGCAAGCACGACCGCGCGGCCGACTCCTCCTCGGGGCGCCGCCGCGGCTCCGTGAAGAAGGAGGAGCCCGCGTCTCCGCCGCGCTCCTCCCGTCGAGCCCCCGCGTCTCCGCCGCGCTCCTCCCGTCGAGCCCCCGCGCCGGCCCCCTTCACCATTGCCCCTCGGCCCTCCGGCGAGCGCGACCGGCAGTACATCTGCGCGGACGTGTGCCGGAGGTACTGGGAGACGAGGACGCCGGTCCCGTGGAGCGACGCCCACCTCCCCAACGGGTGGGACCTCTCCGCGGACCGGGTCCCCATCCCGCCAGTGCCGGCGACCGGCCGTGCACGGCGCGATGAGATCAACCGCCGCCGCCACCTCCTCCCCGACGACCTGTACTACGACCACAGGTACGCCCCCGACTCGCCGCTCTGGGACACATGGCTCCAGGACGAGCACGACGTGCGGCGCGCGTCCTACTTCGCCGGCACCGTGTCGGGGCCGCGGAGGCCACGTGCAGAGCCGCGCGGGCGTACGCGGGTGCGCGGCCTGACGCCCACGTCGTCGCCTTCCCCGTCTCCGTCGCCCCCTCCCCCTCCTCGCATGACAGCGGAGGAGGAGGCCCGTCTCCTGCAGCGTGTCATGGACGACTCCATGAACACGCACGACGAGCGGCAGTGGGACGGCCTGGAGGAGGCCATGGCCCTCTCTGCCGCCGGGGACGTCGCCTTCCCGGAGCTGCAGCTGGCGGCCGTCACGGCGGCCGCCACAGAGGAGCCGATGGAGGAGGACCCGCCCGCGTTCGAGAAGCTCCTGGGCCAGGGGTGGGGCTGGTCGTGCACTGCGCCGGAGATGGCCGCTGACCTGGGCGTGAACTGGTGCCCCACTCCGGAGCGGGAGGCGTCGCCGCGTGAGGAGGTGGTGCAGGCACCTCCGGCCGTCCAGCCCGCCCCCGTCCACCACGCACCGCCGGCGCACCTCTGGACGCCGCCGGACTACGTCGACCTCGTCAGCGACGACGACGACACCGGGGGCCAGTGAAGACGGCGACGGCCACGGCACCGACGGGCGCGGCAGGAGTGCGCGGGAGGAGTTTTTTTTATTTTTTTATTATGTTAATTATGAATCTGGGCCTTTTAAGTGGCCGTTGAAACTGGGCCGTTTTGTGGCCAACCCATATATATGTTTTTTGTTTTTTTAATGCGTTTATTTGCTTTTTTAGTTATTTAATTATTATTTTTAATCCCGTCCACCCCGGACACGATTTGGGGTGCGGCCGCGCGGTGGGCGCACACACGACCCAATGAATACAGCCGGACACGGGCGTACCCATCGGCGCCCCAAAGGAACAGATTCGGCCCAATCTGGACGTCCGTTTGGGGTCGCATGGTGGAGCTGGCCTTACAAAATATATATAGGTTATTCGGGCTAGCTACTGTACTAGCACATGGTAGTAACTATCGATCTGGCCAGCACATATATGTTCAACTGACTGTGTTTAACTCGACTTGTACTGTCTCGTGATCCGGTCTGCCGTACGTACGTGCTCGTCTCCGACTCGCGCGACCAGCTCTGCCGCTCCGTCCATCAGAAGCCCAGGCCGCTGTGCCACGGCGGCGCGCTGGGGTCGCAGTTGCCAGGCGGAGCCCACGCCGGTCCGTAGTTCGCTCCCCAATCAAGGGCCGGCGCCGCGGCCGGGGCCGGCCAGTGGGGTGGCACCCACGGATAGGACGCCTCGCCGTAGCTGTCCCAGTCGAGATTCGGCTGCTGCTGCTGGTAGTTGCCCGGCAACGCGGCTGCCGCGCCATGGTCGACGTACTGATCACGATGGCCCCGCAGCGGCGCCTGCGGCTGCAGGTCGGCGAGCAGAGCGTGCCGCTGCAGGTGAGCGAGAAGCGCCTCGAGCTGCGGGTCGGCGAGCGGCGCCTGGACCGCGGCGGCGTCGACGAGCCGAGGGCCCTTCTTGTGGCTGCTGCCGCCGTCGGAGGTCTTCCTTGGTGGGATTAAGACTAGGCCGACCTCCTTCTTGCCGGTGGCCTTGTGGAGCCTCCTGCGGAGACGCTCGGGGTCGGCCGTGGCGATCAGCCGTACCTCCTCGGTGGCCTCCGTCGCCGACCGGCCCAGCACCTGCAGCACGCCCGGCGCCAGCGCGAGGTTCATCACGGCGGAGCGCACCTTGGGCGTGCACCCGTCGCAGCGGCAGTGCATGGCCACCTTGAGCACGAGCTCCCTCGCGATCGCGTTCTCCCCGCCGGCGTTGCAGCCGCTGGCTCTCCCCATCGGCAAGACCGGACGACGGAGGATCGACTGGCTCCTGGCTTCTCCCTCTCACTCACGCGCCGGAGGAGCTGAAACTCGAGCTAACGATGCGGACGCAGAGGCGCGGACGGGAGGGCTGTATATATAGAGAGCGAGCGAGACCAGAGATGCCACGTAGCGGACGTGCATGCATGATTGGGTTTACGCTAGTAGTAACTCTCCACAGTCCCCTCGTCTTGGCATCTTGATTGGGTTTACGCTAGTGGCTACGTTTTCATAGTTTAAAAATATCTCATCTAGATGAGTTCTAGTAAAACTGTATTTAGAGCCGCAAAATGTGTAGAGAGAGGACACGTCGATTGACTGGGAGCAACAAGCTTGCGTCACCGCTTGAGAAACAGAGCCCTTCCCAAATGTGTACTACAGTCTACAGTACAAGGAAGGAACCGCGCAATTCATCATCAGATGATCGTGCATGGAGATGGAGTGGAGTGGCGACAACGGAGCACATTGGCATTGACCGGAAGGGACCAGACCATGCATGCATGCATGCATACGTGACGTCAGATGGAGGTGCGTCACTACCGGCGCCACATTTGTCGGGCAGGGTACGTAGACCCGACCCGACGCGTGGTTGACTTGACGCCAAGGACTTTTTTTGTCTGAGAAACCCAAGGACTTGCCGTCCCGATCGCACACACTCCACCAGCAGCTGCAGTGAAGATCTCATGTCCATCCCATGTTCCAAAATTGTGTCTAACGGTTTCATTCCTTTTTTTTTTCAAATAATAAATATCACATGTGTGGCATGAAGTAACAACGTCATTACGTTTTTTACAACTAAAATTGTCATAAAAACCTTTTAAAAACTGAAACTTATCATTCGAACAAAAAATTGTCATGCTTCACAGCTAAAGTTGTCACCCTCAAATAACTAAACTTACTATCAACAAACATCATGGCAGGATTTCTCCGTGCGGCACATGTAGCACTTATCAGGATCACTACCGGCTTGACGCGTCGGACTCGGAGATGGAGGGCACTTTTGCAAGACCCCAGCCCATTGACCGTGAGCCCATGGAGCCATGCATGTGTTGTGCCGTGTGATGCACCCACCAGCAATACCACACATGGGATTGTCTTGCCGGGGCCCGCGTTCTCCAGGGTGCTAGGATGAAATCTTCAACGGCATCGAGACCGGAAGCCGCCCGTGCGTGTGTGCTCTGAATGTGGCGTTTGGACATAGACGATCTATCTTCATTAGAGAAATCATGGAGGAGGAGATCAATCAATCCTCAGCCGACAGTGATGCAAAAATTAGCGTGCATCCGAAGATTACTGACAATTTTTAAGAGTCAATTATACTGGTGGTGCTACAACTTGACGTAAACGGTCATTTTGGTGCTAGTAATTGTGATGTACGTTAAAGTGATGCAAAAACTTGATATTGACGAGCAAATACAACGCTTATCTCATTTGTATACAAAGTCGTGGTTGATGAGGCGCGCGGGCCGGCTGTCAGCCACGAGACCAGAAGGGAGGGACCGTATGGCCTGATTTTTTTCAAAAACACCCTCGACATATTATTATCTTTTTAAAGAATACCTATTGACGTGGGAGATTTTAGTAACACCTCCATATGACAAGTGTGTCCCACCTGTAACCTAAGAGAGAATACTAAAGAGTACAAAATTGCCCTACATCTCCATGTCGTGTAGGATTTGGTGCTGACTTGGCATTCACATGCAAATACAGTGTATACGGATTTGGTGCTGACAATTGCGGCCGGCAGGTCTCGAACAAAACACCTCCTCAATGCAAGGGAACCGCCTAAGAGCATCTCTAGTAAACCCTGTATAATGCCCCGATCCGCAAAATAACTGTAAATTACGGGTCCGCTCGAAAAATGCTGCCGATCAGATATCATAAACACGTCGAACCCGTTAAAAAAATTTGAAGGGCACGGTAAAAAACTCCTCCCAATTTGCAAAAATACAGTTTTCGTGTCCGCTTCTGCGGTGCCCCGTATCGAGAGAAAGCAGTTGGCGGGAGCCAACTGCCACGAAAACATCGGCGATCGCCGTCCGCTGTCCGCCGTCTGCGCAGCCTCAAACATCGCCCCGCCCGTCCCCTGCCGCCGGCCGCCCGTCCCGGCCCACCGACTGCCGGCCGCAGGCCACCCGTCTCGGCCCTCCGACCGGCGGCCGCCCGCTCGCCCGTCCGGACCGTTGCGCCACCCATCCCCGTACTAGCTCGAATCGATCGAGCTAATTCTAGCTAGCTAGCTCCATCCGTTCTGAATCCATTGAGCTAGCTAAGCTAGCTAGCATCCGCTCAAAATCGATTGAGCTAGCTAGCTTCGTATTTGCCTGTTTTGTTTGATCTACAGCGACGGTGAACGGAGGAGTCCGGCCGTCCCGCGCTGCCCCGGTTGCCTTGGCCTCCCCCCGCGCCTTCCTCGCCCTCCTGTCCGCCGACGGCCGCCCTGGCCTACAGTTGATTTTGAATTTGGTGTGAGGAAAAAGACGGCCAAGAAAAAAAAATGGGTCAGCAGTGGGCCTGTTCGGTATATTAAGAGAGTATTCCTTTTTACGGATTGATTATACGTATTCTGTTCGACCGCAGCTAAAATCGACCCACAAACCGTTTTTCGCGAACGATTTGCGGGTCGGCGGAATGCAGGGTCTGCTAGGGATGCTCTAACCACTCAGCCCGTTAAGCTCTCTATGTGGATAACAATTTTCTATGTTTTTGACGTCCGTGCAGGAGGAGGTTAAAGGGGCATTCAGATCATGCGCCCAGTTTTGCAGCTGTTAGTTCTTTTTAATTTTTCTGTAGAAAGTATCTAAATTATAATCTCAGTAATAAAATAACACATTGATATTTGTGTTTATAAATATTATAAACAAACTTTATAAATTTTTTTAAAACATTGTTCACATATTAAGTAAAATACTCATATATTTAAATAATATTTACGAATTATAGAAGTGTTTGCCTAAGTTATAATAAAAAAAATTACATTACAATTCAAAAAATTATTTTAGTTATACAACACTTCAGCAATTTTACGCACATTTGTATAACTAAAAACATCCATAATTTATAATTTAAAATGTTCATACGAATATTCATTTTGTATAGTTTGAATATAAGTGGTGATTGTATAATATTCATGTATTCATTAAACATTATTTTTTATTAAATGTCTTAATTAACTAAATACTTTTTATATCATATAGAGATGTATATTTAAATGTTATTATTTACTAATAATCGGTTGTATGTATAATATTTGTATCATAGAAATATTTGAACATAATTTTTGTTAATTGCATTTTACAAATAATGTTTTTAAAAGGAACGGGTGCAGAATGGGCCGCACTATCTGCGGGCCATATAAGCTCCGGATGCGGGGACGAGGATTTCGACCACTTGGGTGCTTCGCACCCCTATACGAACAATTCATTCAAAACAATATCGAGAAATTTGAAAAAATATATGAGATTTTGGGATATCAAACATGGGTTCCCGATCTACTGCCGTGTGAAATTTCGTGAAAAATACCAGAAAATGTACTCGTGGAAAAAAGGATAAAATTTCCTATATATAGGAAAAACTGTTTGGGCAGATTTTTTTCCAGACAGTATTTCCTTCGCCACAGATACATTTTTGGGAAATTTTTCATGAAATTTTGCACGGGAGTAGATTTGGTACCCATGTTTGATATCCCCAAATTTCAGATTTTTTGGTATTTTTAACGATTATTTTTCGTATAGTGGCGTGGAGCACCCAAGAGCTCATGTGTATTTATGCCGGACGCGGCCAAGTTAATATCTATAATTTTGTTATCCATATTAAACAAGCGAGCGTAACAGCTTGTTGGTTAGCTGAATTCGTATTAAGGTGCTGATCTTGGTTTGATACCAGGATATGTCGCTTTTAGTTTAGTTTCATTTTCACTATCTTCTGACAGGCGGGACCCACTTGCCCTATAGGTGAAAAAATTGCCACCTCTCCCACGTCAACAGGGTCATTTGTGAAAATATATATCTCGAGGGTGTTTTTCAAAAATCAGGCTACAAGCACCTTCTCTCTGAGCCAGTGGGTGACAGCGGGCCCCATACACCTAGTCAATACCAAATCCGTATACAAACAAGATAAACACTCTATTTGCATGTCGATGCCAAGTTTTTGCACCATTTTGATATACACCGCAACTTCTAGCACCAAAGTGACTGTTTACGTCAAATTGTAGCACCACCAGTGTAATTGACTAATTTTTTAATAATATTTCAGGACCTTAGACTAAATTTACTTGCACAACTCATCACAACAATAAAACAGAGCGGCAGCAAAAGACTCCCACTCACTCCAGCCAGGCCATCGACACGTACTAGTACTTGGGAGTCCATGTCCAGTTGGTACACTTCTCCCATGGAACGGAGGGAGTATTTACTACTGCACAACCAGGAAAATTGTATGAGCAGGCTGAATGCTGTTAAAACAACAGTAGGCTTTTAACAGCAAACAATTTGCACTATTCATCAAGCTACATCTCT
>NC_041391.1:702744835-702760811 GCF_002162155.2 Triticum dicoccoides | reverse complement strand
AGCCTCCAAAGTTGGTAGACCGCCATTGTTTCCTTTATGTCAAATGCAGCTCACACGCCGAGTGCACCTGGAAAAGGTAGTGACCAACGGTAACCACGTCTCTGGGAAAGACATGGTCTGGCGGGACCTCCTATACAGCGCTGCAGGCGCCCGTTAAAGATCTGGCGCCTGCAACGCTGCTAGCATGGGCCGGCCCACTTGCGTGCTGCCCTAAAGTTTTTGTTTTTTTTGCGAAAATAAAAATATGAAATGAAGAAAGGTTTACAGATTTAGAGAAAAAAAGTTCATCAATTTGAAAAAATATGTTCATATCTTTAAAAAAGGTTCATAAATTTTGAAAAAGTTCATCAATCTGAATTTTTTTATTCAAATCGAAAAAAGTTCATCCAATTTCGAAAAAGTTCATTAAATGTGAAAGAAGTTCATAGAAATTGAAAAAAAGTTCATGGAACTCAAAAAAAGTTCATAAATAAAAACAATGCATCTATTTTCCAGACAAAATGTTCATTAAATTTACAAAAAGTTCATCAATCTGAAAAAAGTTCACAGAATTTCAAAAATAAAGGTCAACCGGCGCCTAGATGGGCCGGCCCATTTACAGACACCACATGCGCCAGTTAACAAAATGCACGTTAACTGGCGCCTGTGGCGCCAAATAGGAAATGCCTGGTCTGGCTCCTCTATGCCTCGGAAATCGACGCTGTGTTCGGCGTAACAAGTGTTACTGGGCTTTCCTCCGGTGTGTCCAAAGTGAACAAGCCGGAAGTTGCTTGAAAGGTTCAGTTGGAGAAATAGAGATGATCACGCGTTATTTTTGTTAAGATATTTGTAAACCTGTGTGTCATATAAATGTGTGTATTATTAAAGTTTCTCAAAAGAAATGTGTGTACTACTACATATTTTTGAAAATGTTTTTCCAAGATAAAAATATCTAGTACAATAGCTTCTAAACCCGATTATTATACAAACCCGTGTGTTATATAAATGTGTGTATTACATATTTGGTTTCCAAAATTACAATTCAAAAATATTATTTTAATTGTAAAAACATTTCTATAAATATATGCACATTTTATAGTTCAATATTTGTATAACTAAAATATTCATAATTTAAAATTTAAACTGATACTATGAATATTCAATCTTGGCTAATCTTTCAATTTTATAATGGATTTGAATATAGGTCATGAGTAAAACCTATACCCAAGTGAATATTCATAAATGTTTAATAAATGCTTGCATTCATCTTTTTGTATAATTTAATTGTAAGCTACTAGTGTATATTTTTTGGATTCATTAAATATATTTATTTAATAAAAAAAATCAATGTACGTATTAACTAAATATTTTTATATACTATGCAGGTTTATAATTAAATGTTTTTATTTACTAATCATTCTTTTATGTATAGTATTTTTAACACACAAATATTTTTACTTTTATGACTTATGTTTTAAAGATATCTTGAATTTTTAATTACTTAGGATTTAGTAATATATTATATATACTACACATTTGTGTATTGAAATGCTTTTATTTACTGATCGTCATCTGTCTGTATAATATTTTTGACACTCAAATATTTGAACATAACTTTATTACTTACTTACTTTAATTTATACAAACATTTCTAATTGAAAATATTTTTTAAATATATATATTTAAAAAAAGACATGAACAAATGTAAAAGTAAGCTATTTCGTTTGTATTTACTCTCTCCATCCCACAATAGAAGAGCGTTTTTGACACTAGCATAATGTCAAAAGCTCAGAAACGCTCTTATATTACGGGGCGGAGGGATTACTATATATGATATGCTATCTACAAATTTCTTTAGAAAAGAAAATGAAGGTGCAAAATGGACTGTACTTAACATAGCACATTTCAGCAAACTTACCCACGTATTTACAAAGAAGGTACATATGACGTCGTTATCCACGTTAACCATCTGGTGTCATCAAGCGGACTGGTTCAACAGGTGAGCCTCGATTCAGAATGCCATTCTGGCTACATTGATAATGTTTTCTTCTATACTGTTCACTGACAGATGGGTCCTACTTGTGCTATTCTGGATAATAAAAATATGCAGGGAGTTATCTGCAAAAAGCTACTCCCAGCCGCTGACATGCCCATGAAGGCAGGGTGTACGTGCGGATATGGTAGAAAGCACCGTACATGCACGAGAAATCAAGTTAAATGATTGCAAATCTGTCTTTTCAAAGTTCTAGCACCAAACTAAACATTGAGTGCAAGTTATGTGACACCCGATGATATTACCTCAATTAAATTATGTCTAGATATATCCATTTTTTGACAAGTATTTCCGAACGAAAGGAGTACAACAGCTGGTGACATACTATCTTCCTACTTGGTGCGTAGCAGTTGAGAAATGGAGGTAAATCTCTACTTTTATAAAAGAAACCGAGTTGATGATGATGTGCCTGCCATCCTGCAATATAGACCGCCCGATCTATATCTGACGGATAGAAAGCAAACTATCGCAATTTTGCAAAAAGATACCCGCACATCTCTCCGCATTTGCATATAAGGCCTTCCCTCGTTCATCGTTATCTCCCGCAACCTCATTGTTGAGCAATTAAAAAAGAAAGCCTCTGGAACAATCTGGCATGGTGGCCTCTGCCGGCGTCGTCCATCCCCATGCCTCCGCTCAGTCCGACTACCTACCACCACGCCCCACTCCTCCTCACCTTATCTCTCCTCTTTTTCGTCTCCCTCACTCCGCTCAGTCTGAGTTGTTGGGACATGGACGGCGCCGTCGACATGCTTATGGAGGTCAGTGTTGGAGAGGATCTGCATTAGCGATGTACGTACTTAGTTATGTAAACCTGTAGACGTCGTTAGTTTCTACACATGAGAAACTCCCGCATGGGTTAATCACAACATATTTTTTATAAAATAAATGCATCTTGATGTTTCGTGCAATGCACGGGCATCTTATTAGTACGAACATGACATGGGTGTTTGGGCACAAACATGAAACAACATCCATGCCCTTAACCAGCAATCTGCCCGTACCGACAGACCTCATCACATTAAGCCAAAAGTGGCACTGCTCCACTCCACCACCTCTGAACTCAGCTCAGCTCAGCACAACTGAAAGATGGCCTGCTGCATGTAGATAGGGCTACACCTGCATTGTTCATTAGTTCTTTCGAGTACCCTCGCCGGCTCCTCTCTTTCCCGCTCATCAAACGGGGATTATCGAACGGGGATTATCGAACGGTTTAAATAAGTATTACTCCCTCTCTCCCTTAAAAAAACTATTACTACCTCTCTATCTAAATAAAGACCTTTAAAGATTTTAATAGAGACTACATACAGATGTATATAGATGCATTTTAGAGTGTAGGTTCTCTCAATTTTCTTCGTATGTAGTCTATATTGAAATATTTAAAAAGTATTATATTTAGAAACTGAGGGAGTAGTTGCTAGACCAAGAATCATTGCACTGCGATGTCAAATAGTGCAAGCCCCTGTGTTGCTGTTGTCTGCTGGTGGATTTGAACGCTGAGAAACAAGATAACCTTTGAGAATGATGATGTGATGCGATCATTTGATGAGGCTATCTTTATGTTTGTTCTTTTATGATGTATCTGGCAGGTTTACTCAAAGGAGCAAACACGGATGTGTTTCATGGAGGAGTGCGTATGCTGACGAAGGAAGCTACAATGCTCGCTCGGCAGATGAAGCCGTGAGTGGCTGCACTTGGCGTGGGACATGTAGTTGGGGCTTTATATAAGTCCTTGTCCTTCGTGCAGCTCGGTGTTGTGCAGTGTCTGTCGTCTCCGTGGCTAGTTTTGGTATCTGGTTTCATTAGTCTCTTGCTGTTTTTGAGGTTGTCGGGTCATCTGATAGTGTCATTTACTGTTGGCTGGACATGTTTTACCTTCGTGTGGTTATTCTCTGTGTCATCAGGTTTTTGCTCGGTAATGGTATTTTGATGTCGAGTATCGGTGCCGGGTTTCATGGCAATGCACCAGCTCTCGCTTCCGTTCGTTTCCTCATCCTACTCTTGATTGTAATGGACTTGGAACTTTGTATTTTCGTTAAGCAATTAATGAAAAAGGGAAGTGCCCGGCTGGAAAATAATGCAATTTAATCTAAATATAACCATAATCATAACAAATACTCCTACTTCTCAAATAACATTAAATTACTACTCCCCTCCGTTTCAAAATAAGTGACTCAACTTTGCACCAAAAATTAATACAACTCAACTTTGTACTGACTGTAGTAAAAAGTTAGTACAAAGTTAAGTCATTTAATTTGAGACGGAGAGAGTATATGATTAGTGTCTGGTGTATATTAGAATCCAGATTGCACTTTTCAAGGGACCCACGGCACCCCACTAGAACCGCCGCTGTAGCTTGTTTCTGAAAAATCGAAGAATAAAGTTCAGTCTATCTATCATCGCACTACTTTGCATCCTAGTCGGTCGCCCTCACAATGCGCGTAGACCCGTGTCATGGCGGATCGGACCGATTGTGGTGTGGAGTTGAAATGCACGTACGTGACGTGGGGTCGTGTTCAGGAATCAGGACAACAGATTAGGACAACGTCACTTTGTGGACGGGAGAATCATGGAGGGAACTGCATGCATGCACACGCACGCATACCATTTTCTCCGGAGAATGGCCCTTCAAGACAGAGTTTGGACGGCGGATAGATTGGCAAAGCGTGGGTGGCCAAATTGCGACCTCTGCCCTCTTTGCAGGACGGTGCAAGAATGTGGACCTCACCTCTTCTATAAGTGCCGCTACACCCGGCGTCTTTGGTCGTTGGTCATTGAGAAATTCCTCATGCACGGGCTTGACACTTCAACTTGGCCCCTGTTCGACTCGATGGACGAGTGGTGGGCAAGCACCTGCACCGATGGTACGCCGAACCGCCAAGCCAAGGCCTCCCTCACTATGCTCGTCTCATGAACGATTTGGAACGAGCGTAATGCAAGAGTGTTTAAGCATAAGAGTGCTCCACCGCCAATCTTGCTCTCCTCCATCTCTGCCGAGGCCAACCTTTGGGTCATCGCCGGCGCAAATAAGCTAGGGTCTTTTATTTCACGCGAATAATCCGCATGCCGTGTTTGTGGGTGTCCTGTAAAAAACTCTTTTCTATCTTAATTAATGGATGAGGCAAAGCTTTTGCCTCCGTTTCAAAAAAAATATTTCTCCCGAGAAACACTTTGTATCTACGTACCAGTGAGTGCGTTATCGCTGCTGATCAATAAGCATTAGAGCTGGAACACTATGCACCGTACTACTATCAGGATAAGATCAGATCGGCCGATCGGCCTTTTGGACGATGCATCATGGTTGATTCTATGCATGTTCGCGGCCGGCCTTATTATCTGCTAGTCTTCCTCCAGTCTACTCTGGCGGCCGTGGCCTTTATGAAATTAAATCTTTCATTAAATTGGCACTATAGCGGAGTCCCGAAATGTTCTGGAAATCCCACTAAACGGCTAAAAATTCAGCAGTTATATAACTAGAAAAATCCTCCCTCCCAAATGAAAAGGTGCCCGCAATAACTGCGGAGAGAAGCCGCCACGGAAACTATTTTGTGACATATTACGTATATTTCCTCATATTTTCCTCGTAGTGTTTTTGGAGGAGACTTGAACAAGAGGATGTATGATAACTGGCATATGCACTGATTAGGGGAGTGTTGAGAGTTAATCAAGTTATTAGTTAATTTAGATTTAATCCCTGCTTATAAGCAAACTGCCGACGGTTGCTACGCCTATTGGTTCATGTTCTTTGGATCGACGTGTATAAATAGCAGTTACCATTTGTCAATAAAGATTGCACTTGATTCATTTTGTTGCCTGTTGGTTTCCTTCCATCTCTACTCTTAACAGTTAAAAACGTTGTTGGCCTCTGAGGTTTGAGCTCAGCTCAGCCTAACTGAGACGCACCACAGCGTCGTGTACGTATGCATGCCCCTAGCCCTAGGTACCGCCCCCCATATATTGCCAACAAAGCCAACAGAGGAGAATGATCATAGCATCAACGGTCTGCAACCATATGCATACGACGGAACTTACAAAATGTATAGCAGGCTTATTCGGGCACGTTTATTAATCAGTAATGATCCATGGAACATTTTATAGCTGCTGGCACATACGTATAAGCATAAAGGTATACATGTCTATATAGGTATATATTTACGTGGATCATCGTCGTCTTCGTGATCAGGTCTGGCGTACGTGCTCGTCTCCGACTGGCGCGACCGGCTCTGCTCGGCCGCTCGATCGTTCGATCTGATCGATCAGTACCCGGGGCCGCCGGGCCACCTCGGCGCGTGGGCCAGTAGGGGCCAGGTGGAGCCGGCGCCGGAGCAGCAGGTCGCACGTACGGTACCCAAGCATGGGGCGGCGGGCCCGGGTAGTAGGGCGGCACCGGAGGAGGGTACGCATCCACGTAGCTCCCGTACTGACGATGGCCCGGCGGCGGCGGCGGCGGCTGGTCCTCCCTCACGCTGCTCCCACCACCGGAGCCGGAGGTCTCATTGTTGGGCGGGAAGACGAGGCCGACCGTCTTGCCCATGACCTTGCTGACGCGCCTGCGGAGGCGCTCAGGGTCAGCCGTGGCAAGCACCGCCACCTCCCAGGTGGCCAGCGCGGCGGACTGGTCCACCTCCAGCACGCCCGGTGCCACGGCGAGCTCCGTCACGGCGGCGCGCAACTTGCCCGTGCACCCCAGGCAGCGGCAGTGCGTCGGCACCTTGAGCACGAACTTCCTTGCCGTTGCCGCGTTCCCGCCCTCCTTCTCCCCAGCATCGCAGACTCTGCTGCTCCCCTTGTTCCCCATGACTTGATCGGTCGATCCTTTCCTTCCTCTGTGTCTTGCCTCGGGTACAGACTGCAGAGAGCTAATGAGGAGCAGGCAGGGCAAGGGCAATGGCACATGGAATGGAAGTGGCCAAACGTGCACTCTATATATAAAGGGAGCGAGCGAGGGACGCGGCTCCTCTAACGTACTACCCACACACTGACGCGTGGACCCCATATGGGGCTACTCTAGAGTCTAGACGACTCACGTGTCACGGCTGGCGTCACTCTTTTTGTCTGCTCTCTCTTTGTGCCAAGTGTAGTGAGTGAGTGTTGTGTGGCAACTCACGTCGCTAGCTCCTCGCTGCTCGCCGTGCCACTGGCTCTCTCCTGAATCTATCTTTCTGTCTATCTGCACGCGCTTGCTGCCTGGCTGGCTGGCAACCATGGCCATGGATGGGGCTGGCCGGAGACCCTCGTCCTTGGCCGGTGGCCGCCGGTCCGATCCATCCATCTTCCCTCCGACTGCTTGCTTAATCGGTAAGGAATGAACGAACACGCAGAGATCAAACACAATTTCCCTAGCAACTCCCACAGATCAACTTGTTGGAATAATTATGCATCTCTGGGATGCCATTAGCAGGAACAGATTGCATCTAGATCACCTAAAAGCATGAACAGAGAAGGGTTTAGGGTTTCTTTACATGTCACGGGAGTGGACATGATCGCCTGCTCGGTGCAGGCGTGATGCAGGGGTGATGTAGTCGAAGTAGATGTTCTCCTCGACGTCCTGATTCCTTCAGGACGCCACCAGCACTGCCCAGGGACAGCGGCGGCGGCTGGCTTAGGTCTTCCCGTCGCTGCAGCACTCCCCCTGATCGGATGGGGTGAGAGAATATCGGGAGGAGAGTAAACCTTACGTGAATTGTGATCTCGCAAGTGCCCAGCTCTCTCCCGTATCCCTTTTAATATGGCGCTGGCGACAGGGGACCCAAAACCTGAGTTGGTTTTTGGGCGCCCCCGATCAGGGCGTGTTAGTTCTGATCGAGGCTCACGTACATTGGTACGTGGACCCCTTCACTTATCGTTATCCCTTTATCTTTTTTTTTTCTTCTTCTGTTAGACTAATAGATCTAACTGGCCTGTTTAAGCCGTCAGATCAAAACCAACATTCTCCCCCTTGATCGTTAGGCTTAACTTCATTCGCCCATTCTACATAGGAATGATGTACCAAAGTGAGGTGTTACAACAGCTTGAAACGCCACAGAACCTCAACACTTATAGTACACCCACCTATTTCGAAATGGAAAACATTTTGCTAATTGGGGAGTGGTTTATTTTAATGGTCCTCTTATTCCAGAATCATCAGGCCTCCAGTAGTCCCATGCCGGCAACATGCTCACGAAAAATACTGGGTGGTAAGCCTTTTGTTAGCGGATCCGCAAGCATATGTTTCGTTCTTATATGTTTAACATCAACTGTTTGATCCTGGATTCTATCTTTCACAACACGATACTTTATGTCAATGTGTCTGGCAGCATTACTTGACCTGTTGTTACTCGTATAGAAAACTGCTGGTTCATTATCGCAGTACAATAAAATTGGTTTAGATATGCTGTCAACCACTTTAAGTCCGGGTATAAAATTCTTTAGCCATACAGCCTGCCCGGTGGCCTCATAACATGCTACAAATTCTGCTTGCATCGTAGATCCAGCAGTTAACGTTTGTTTGGAGCTTTTCCACGATATAGCTCCTCCCGCGAGTGTGAATATATAACCTGACGTGGATCTCATACTATCCACACACCCGGCAAAATCAGAGTCTGAATAACCAACAATTTCTAGGTTATCAGTTCTTTTATATGTAAGCATGAAATCCTTAGTTCCTTGCATATAACGCAAGACTTTCTTTGCGGCCTTCCAGTGGTCCGGTCCTGAATTTGATTGGTATCTGCCAAGCACCCCGGTTACAAAACATAAGTCTGGGCGTGTACACACTTGAGCATACATGATGCTTCCAACAGCTGAAGCATAAGGAACCGACTTCATCTGATCAGTTTCACATTGGTTCCTCGGACATTGAAATGTCCCAAACTTATCGCCCTTAACTATAGGAGCAGGTGAGGGTGAGCACTTATGCATATTGAATTTTTTCAGTACTCTCTCAAAGTATGCCTTTTGAGATAGTCCTAACGTTCCTCTGGACCTATCTCGATGAATCTCGATGCCGAGGACATATGAGGCTTCACCAAGATCTTTCATATCAAAACTGGATGACAGAAAATTCTTGGTCTCATGCAGCATATCCTTATCGCTACATGCCAACAATATGTCATCAACGTATAGGACTAAAAATGTGAACCTACTGCCTTTAAACTTAACGTATATGCAGTTGTCCACAACATTTTCGGTGAAACCAAAAGTTTTGATAATTTTATCAAACTTGAGGTACCACTCTCTTGAAGCTTGCTTCAAGCCATAAATTGATTTCTTTAGACGACATGCTAAATGTTCCTTTCCTTCCACAACAAAGCCTTCTGGCTGAGCCATGTAGACATCTTCTTTTAAGTCACCATTTAGAAATGCCGTTTTAACATCCATTTGGTGTAGTTCCAGGTCGTAATGAGCTACTAATGCCATTATGATTCTGAAAGAATCCTTGGTTGACACAGGAGAGAAAGTTTGCTTATAATCAATGCCTTCTCTCTGTGTATACCCTTTTGCCACTAGCCTTGCCTTGAACCGTTCGACATTCCCTTTGGAATCATACTTGGTTTTGTAGACCCACTTGCAGCCTACTTTCTTAGCTCCATCGGGAACTTCTACTAAGTCCCATACATCGTTTGAGCCCATAGATTTCAACTCGTCTTCCATGGCAACCAACCATTTGGACGAATTTTCGCTTTTAATGGCTTCCTTATATGAGGTTGGATCCTCCACCTTTCCCATATCATTCATGTCCTCCATCAAAAAAGTGATATAATCATCTGATATGGCTTTCTTCCTCTCACGCCGTGGTCTACCCATGGGCGGAGGTGGTGGTGGAACATCATCTTTTTCATTATTTTCTCGGAGATCCTCATTTGTGTTTGGATTCTCATTATTAGTTTCTGGATCACCATTCGACTGAGAGACTGAACCGTGAGATTCAGGATCATCATATGTCACATTTCTTCGTATTGGAAAAACAATCTCTTGGATAGTCGGGGATGGTACACAAACCCGCTTCTCCTCAAGATTGATCTCCCTTAAATTTGTGACCTCATTATCCTCAAAAAATACCGCTTGTCTAGTCTCCACAAACTTGATGGTGTGTCTTGGACAATAAAAACGATATCCCTTTCCCCTATGAGGGTATCCAACGAAGAAACAGCTAACTGTTTTTGGATCCAATTTCTTAAGTTGTGGATTGAAAACTTTAGCTTCAGCAGGGCAACCCCACACCCGTAAATAATTCAAGCTCGGTTTCTTTCCCGCCCACATCTCGTAAGGTGTGTTCGGTGCTGACTTAGTTGGAGCAAGATTTAGTATGTGTGCAGCTGTCTTTAATGCCTCTATCCAAAGGCTTACTGGTAAACTAGAGTGACTAAGCATGCTTCGCACCATATCCATAAGGGTGCGGTTGCGGCGCTCGGCCACACCATTTTGTTGTGGTTCACCAGGCATTGAGTACTGAGCAATGATTCCATTTTCAGATAAGAACTTGGCAAAAGGTCCAGGAATCTGCCCATAAGGAGCATGCCTACCATAAATACTCTCCCCCGCGATCAGACCGTACAACTTTGATTTTTGCGTTCAGTTGATTTTCAACCTCCGCTTTATAGACTTTGAATTTCTCCAAAGCTTCCGATCGGTCACGTATGGGATAAATATACCCATAGCGGGAAAAGTCATCTGTGAATGTAATGAACGAATCAAAACCATCTATAGACTTAACATTAAGGGGTCCACATATGTCGGTGTGAATTAATTCTAAAACCCTTGTGGCTCTAACTGCTCCTTTCTTAATTGTTTTTGCAAATTTTCCTTTAATGCAGTCGACACATTTGTCTGCATCTGAGAAGTCTAATGGGAGGAGTATTTCATTTTTAACTAAGCGTTCCATTCTCCCCCTCGAAATGTGGCCCAAACGACAATGCCACAATTTCGAAGAATTACTTACCCTCTTTTCTTCATCCATTTTAGAAAGCCTGGGCAGTCCCTTTGATAGTGTCCCTCTTCTTTGCAGAAGTTACAAGCATTTTCTCCAGCAGTGGAGCTGCTAGGAGCAGAAGAAGAACCACCGGCTTCTTTACCCTTGAATGCCTTAGGGTTTAATGGCTTAGTGCCTTCTTTCTTGACTTGCCTTTTCTGAGGCTTAGGGAAACCTTGTCCGTCATGCTTTCTCTTGTTAGAGCCAACATGAAAGACATGGTCTTTCTTCTGCCTCATGATCCTTTCTTCCTCCTGGACGATCCTTGCGGTCATCTCAGAGAGTGGCCATTTTTCCTTTATAGAGTTATAGTTGACCTTAAATTGTTCAAACTCTTCAGGAAGAGACTCAAGAATAATTATGACAAGAAGGGCTTCACTTAAAGAACACTCCAAAGCCTTAAGCTTGGTGAAAGCATTTACCACCCTCAATATGTGCTGCCTAACATTTCCGTCAATAGTGTATTTCTGAAGAAGTTTAGCAAAAAGCTCATGAGCATACACTTTGTCGGAGCCTTTAAATTGCTCCTCCATTTCAGTGAGGAAATCTTTAGCAGTATCTTTCTTAGGGAGTGCTTCAGAAATGTCCGGCGATATTGTCGCTTTCATGATGAGAAGCGCAATATGGTTGGACTTATTCCACTTTTCCATCTTAACATCATACTCCTTCTTGAGTTCTGCATACCCTGTGACACCTGCCACAGGTGCCACAGGTTTTTCTTCCCTCAAGGCATAGTCAAATTCGTTACAACCCAAACATAATTCGACTTGGGACTTCCAACGAGGGAAGTTACTCCCCGTAAGTGGTTCGATCGTGTCGGACCGGAATGGAGCGGAAGCTGAAATCATCATAAAAGTTCATAAGTAAACTTGCATGATTATAAATTTACGTTGGTAAATAAACAAACATGCCAAGTATTTAATTTCAACTCCATGTCAAAACACCGTTGGGCAGAAAAAACATGGAATTAAAATATCATAGGGGATGACTCATAATGATAAAACAACGTTGGTCCGAATTAAAATTAGAGTCATTTCATTCTGAATTTAAACATCAACATGAAAGAAAATATCATTATTTTTGATGTCTAAAAATTCATCATGCAAAACACATAATAAATCCTGAATAAAAAATCCCGTTGGTTCAATTTTACCCAGAATAATAATGTGTTCATTTTAGTTTTAGGCATTTTCTGTTTTAAACAGTGCAAAACATGAAAGATATTAACTTACAGTGCACTGGAAAACACAGAAAAATGCGACGGCCCAAAATACCCACAGTTATTCAATAGCCCAACCGAGCAGCGAAAAACCGTAATAAAAAACGCGCTGGGCTAAGGCAACCCAGGCTGAAGCCCATGGCCGAAAATGACCCATTAGTGCCCGCCGGCCCGAGTCGGCACTCCGCGTCGCTGTGAGCCGTCCGATCGAATTGGACGGCCGGCGCGGCTTGCGGCCGGAACAAAAATGCCGACCGGCCTAACCCTAGTCTCACTTTCTCCCCTGACCCCCCGCGTTTAGCGCTACAGAGAGCGGCGGCGACATTCAACGGCGGCTCGAGGCGCGCCGGCCATGGCGGCGCGGCGGCTGCGCTCGCCGGAGGAGCGTGCAGCAGGATGAATCCCGCGCGCTCCCCCGTCGAACGTTGCCCCGGCGTCCGTGCTTCATGGCGCATCAAGGGAGGAGGGACGCCGGCCACCGCGACATGAGGGGCGACGGCGACGAGCTCGTCCATTCGAGTAGCTGCGGTGGCGGCTAGTAGACGTTCCGCGCGTCGCTCCGGTGGGAGGCGACGGCGTCGCGGCGTCTCCGCCCTTGCACTACGGTGGACGCAGTGCGGGCCCCGAAGGGAAAGGCGGCTACGCGGCGCATTAGGTGAGCCTATGCCTCATTCTTCTCCAATTCGTGTTCATCAGTGCTTATTTTGGATTAAAAAACAGCCCTAATTGCAAAATGAGTGTTCTTTCGAATTGGGGATAAAAACTAGGGTTCTACTGAATTGGGGAAAAAATCTAGGGTTCTTCAAACATGGGGTTTGCCACTGTTTGTGTTCTCTTAACCCCCTGTCTACTAATTATATGATGCATACGGAAACAGGAATGTCACATGGTCAATTTTAATCAACTTAGCATAAAAGTGAGCATTAGATCTTAACTTGGATTAATTAAAATTGATGAAACCATGGTGGCAGTACTGATCCGTAGCAAATTGGAATTAAAACATCATTAACAGTGGGCAATTGACATCAATCATCAAAAACAGTAGCAAGATCATGGGGCTATAACTTTCAATCTTGATGATGAACCCTAAACCTGATATGATCTAAAACTTGATGTTGATCTACAGATCAATAATATAGGGACCTATTGCAATCAAAATTGGCGACTGATACCAATGTTGGAATAATTATGCATCTCTGGGATGCCATTAGCAGGAACAGATTGGATCTAGATCACCTAAAAGCATGAACAGAGAAGGGTTTATGGTTTCTTTACATGTCACGGGAGTGGACATGATCGCCTGCTCGGTGCAGGCGTGATGCAGGGGTGATGTAGTCGAAGTAGATGTTCTCCTCGACGTCCTGATTCCTTCAGGACGCCACCGGCACTGCCCAGGGACAGCGGCGGCGGCTGGCTTAGGTCTTCCCGTCGCTGCAGCACTCCCCCTGATCGGATGGGGTGAGAGAATATCGGGAGGAGAGTAAACCTTACGTGAATTGTGATCTCGCAGGTGCCCAGCTCTCTCCCGTATCCCTTTTAATATGGCGCTGGCGACAGGGGACCCAAAACCTGAGTTGGTTTTTGGGCGCCCCCGATCAGGGCGCGTTAGTTCTGATCGAGGCTCACGTACGTTGGTACGTGGACCCCTTCACTTATCGTTATCCCTTTATCCTTTTTTTTTCTTCTTCTGTTAGACTAATAGATCTAACTGGCCTGTTTAAGCCGTCAGATCAAAACCAACACAACTAAGCCGGATCTCTTAATTTACTTGCTCTCTCATCTCGCGAACCACTTGACATTAGGCGCTGTGCGAACTGCGAAAGATCTTGGTGGATCTTAGGCGTGCGTATGATACCACAGTCTCTCTAACCATCCAATCACAGATTGATTCGCGCTCCCTCCTGAATCTAGTACATATATTTCTGTCTATCTTCACGCGGGTGCTGCCTGGCTGGCTGGCACCGACGGCCATGGATGGGGCCGGCCGGAGAGACCCTCCTCCTTGGCCGGTGGCCGCTGGATCCATCCCTCCTCCCGTGCGTCCCATTGATTGCTTAATCGTTAAGGGACGAAGGAACGCGCTGTTACGCGCAGAGGTCGAACACAATTTCCCAAGCAGCTCTCACCGAACGAGCAAGCTGGATCTCATAATTTACTTGCTCTCTCGTCTCGCGAACCACTTGACATTAGGCGCTGTGCGAGAGATCTTGTGGATCTTGGGCGTGCGTATGATAGCACGGATCAATCACATCGGCGTTGGACGGACCAGACCTGATGCAAGGAACCATGCCATGCCATGACATGACATGACACGAGTAGTATGTCCCAGTCCCAAGCGTCGTTGTCTGACTCGCTTGACGCCTAGGTCGTGGCTTCCTTGCTAGTTTTAGTAGCAACTCCCACTGAACAAGACCGATCGATCACAATCTGCTAGCAGGAGTAATTATCTCATCTTGTGAGCCACCCGGCACCCACTAATGTTGGAGTAGTACCACCACACAAGAACATGGCAGTGACACGGCTCCACAAACACGTGATTTCATGTGAAACAAACCCAACGTTCGTCGTGGCTGGGCTGTGTGTCCTGCGACGAACCCTGCCACGCTCGGATCTTGGTGCCGCTTTCGGCCGAAACGAGGTGGATTTGGGTGTACCCTTAGCTTCCGTGCGTCCGAGGCTAGGTCCTGTGTGAGTGAGACATCTTGATCGATCTTATCTTCTAGTACTAACCACTTGGCAACGGAGCCAGGCTGGCACGAGCAAAGGGCAATTTGTTTCACTTCTCCATGATCATGAGCGTGCTTGACTCGACGGTTGACGCCATAGATCGACCTGGCACGCACTGTGCAGTTTCTTTCGTACCACCAGCTTAGCACGTAGAACAACCTGCCTTCCCGTGCCACTCGGTACACCATCGACCATCTATGAAATACTGTGTACCGTCAGCGCTAACGAGGAATCAGAGGGTGTATGGAAGTAGCTTTAAATTAAATAATAACTAAATAACTAGACAACAAAGAAGAGATTTGTAAGATATCGTATTAAACATGCACATATGTACAATCGAATAGGTGTTAGAGGTATTCGTACAACACCGGGTCTAAATACACAATGATGTACAACACGTAGGGATGCAGGGCGGCGCCCGAACCCGTCCCGCTCCGTATACAAATGAGAAAAAAGTTAGTTCTAGCTAGGCTGTGGTGTTGTTAGGCTAAGTTGTACTAATTCAGCACTTTGGCGGGTCTACGCAGGACGCCGCTATGCACCCCTAACAACACGACAGATAGCTGAGAGTTTCAGCAGGTTTAAGATACTATCGTACCCTTCTTGATGAAGATGTTTGTTTTAATCTCCACCATTGATATTTGAAAGAGTTTGCACCGAAGCAGAACCCAGTTCTTGGAAGAAAGAGAATTAGCATTAATTTTAAGGAGAATGAGAATTAGCATTCTTGTTTTCCTTTGTGTAACTTGCTTATTTGCTCTCCTATTTTCATTTAAATAATAAACTAACCACTTATCCAGGGCGCGGTTCTTCTCAAAAAGGGCGAGCTATAACACTGGCGACATGGATATTGACAAAAAGATCTGGTGGTGATGGCGGAGGTATTATCTAGGCAGAATTCCTCGAAGTTCATGCATCGTTACAATAACGTCGTGTGCATAGCAGCTCTCTTCTTGATGGAGTACCACGGTAGCAAGCGAGCAGTGACGGATGGGGGTCGTGCCCCCCATAAGATGGATGTGTCATATGTTTCGTAGTTTTGCATAGC
>NC_041391.1:702725070-702744560 GCF_002162155.2 Triticum dicoccoides | reverse complement strand
AATGACACCTTCGCAGTCGGAGTGACGTTTGTAACGGACGCGGAGAATCACATCTACATAAACTGATATGTTCAAGGCTTGTCGGTTATTTAGTGACCCAGGGATAGAGAATAAGTCTCAGCTTTTTTCTTGTCTATCTTTGGAACTCGCATATGTCAAAATCTGAAGTTTTTTTAACCGATGCACACGAATCTGTTGATTGTGGGCGTCGTACCGTGCAAATTACAATTATTTTTAGGGACCCTACTATTTTCCAATTGGTCATCAATTTCGTTTACAGCCTTTGTCACGAATGTATATTATCTGGCTGTAGCTACCAACCTGTATGGCGCAATGCACGTAATGCACATTTAATGCGTCAGTCGGTTTGGAGAAAATCAAAACGTAGGATTTAGGAATAGTGCATGAAGTTGATAGGATGGCACTTTCATCCAAAGGAATTGTCGTGCCTCAGTCCTGCACACAAAATGAGTTTCAAGTGGATGTGTAGATTTCTCCAAAAGCATAGAAAATAAATAGTATTCCTACGAAATTCCCATATGCGTTTCCTACAAACCGAATCCATCTATAGGAAATTTTCCCCTGAAATCTTTGTTCATATGCTTTTTCTGTATAAATTCTTCAAACCGAGTGAGGCCTAAAAGAGAAACAAATCCCATGTGATGGCCGCTCCATTCCGAAGATAAAGGGTCTGAGAGAATTATAATCGGCAGGATTGCACACGCCTCGTCTTCTTGCCCCATCTGCATCCCCGGGAGGCTTGCAGGTCTCGTCTTCTCGCCCCATCTGCTCATTCACAAGTAAGTGCTCTCCTATTTATTCTGAAAGTGCAAATGAGCACGGTGGTATGCTAAGGTACTCGTTTTTGTTAAAACAAGACATGAGCTCACCGCAGGCCCGCGTGGCAGAGAGACAGAACCACAAGTGCCCTCAGCGCTCTGCATGTTAGCCCGGCATAAACTTGAAGAAGATGCGAGACGAGACGAGGACGAGACCACTGGACATGACGAGCCAACAAGATTGCCAGGTGTAGTGAGAGAGTGTGGTGTGTAGACGGGGGAGTCACGGTCACGACCAGCGGGTCAACGTGCTACTTAGTATAAAGTTGGGTCATCTATTCTGGAACGGAGGGAGTACGTGTCTTGCCGCGTGAGATAGATGCAGTACTGGATAGATGGGTGCATGTTCCGTCGCCTTAACAACTTGACTTGGCACTACAGCACACACTGGAAAGTGCAAAAGACCCCGGCTCATGTTGTGTTTTAGTAAATCCGAGAAAAAGAGACCCCAGCCCAGTGACTGGGGTTTGGCGAGGCGATCGAGCCTTGCATGTGCTTCACCGCGTGAGGATACACCACCCCACATCACATTGCGTCGCATGCATGTTCCAGTTCCTAGCTCTAAAAGTGCATCACGTACATGCAGTGCCGGAACGAATGAGCCGGAACTAGCCTGAAAGGTTCAGTTGGAGAAATTGTCACAATCATGCAGTGCATCACGTACATCGGATGGCTCATAGCTGGTGTGGCGACCTACTAGCCTCCTGCTTGGCTCGTAGCAGTTGAGAAATGGAGGTGAAGACGAAACATGGTGTGCGGTGTTACTCTGGGTGTGGGCGTTTGAGCACAGACAACATCGATTAGAAGAAATTAGTAGCCCTCAGCAGCGCACCTGCCTAATTCAGTGCAATGTGTACATTCAGTTTCAGTGCCCCATGCATCTAAGGAAGAACACTGCATGGACAGGACCGGAACGAAATGCTCTACCGATTTAACAGCAGCCAATCTGACTCGAGTCATTCTCAATCTGACTTCACATAATCAGTACTTCCTCTGTAAACAAATATAAGAGCGTTTACATCACTACTTTAGTGATCTAAACACTCTTATATTTCTTTACGGAGGGAGTAGTAACTAACAAAAGAAAAGAACAACATAAAATACTGGAAACAAGGCAATGCAATGAAATGCAGGTTTAAACTTGTACAAGTAATTTGAAAATGCAGGCTTTTATCTGGAAACACACAATTTTCAAAAACAAAGATGAATAGAAGTCAGTAGTTTGCCATGCAACAAGCAGTAGTAAGCTTCTGTTTGCGCCCTCACTCTCTTTTTTGCAGTTTAACAGCACATTGACCATGATGAGTTTAACAGGTGCATTTTTTGGATCTCCAACAATTTTTTAACACATGCTTAGTTAACACACGCACTGCACAGAAGAGAAACAAATAATGTCATGGTTTGTCCACAAATATTTTCATTAGCATCACCAGTTGTTAATGGAAGAGCATGGCCCTTGTTTCGTTTCATGGAGCCTGGTTCCATCATTCAAACAAATATCTCTGCTGTAAATCTTCAACAGATACTTAAAATAAGAATGAAAACCAGCATGCATCCAAAGATCAATGACATTTTTTATTGATAATTTAGGGCCTTGGACCAAATTTACTTGCCCAACTCATCACAGCAATAAAACAGAGCAGCAGCAAAGACTCCCCACTAACTCCAGCCAGCCCATTAACACATAGGACTTGAGATTCCATGCCCAGTTCCTACACTCCTCCCCTGGATTCCTATGTACTACTGCACAACATGACAATCTAACCCGCTTTTATACAAGCAATGCTGATGAAACTTGGGATTCCATGCCCAGTTCCTACACCTCTCCCCTGGATTCCTATCTACTGCACAACATCACGAATGAACAACGAAGCAAAAGAGAGCATGCCCGTGTCATTAAGCCACGGATAGAAACAAGGAACACATCGGTTAAAGCTCTTGGCGGAAAATGCTTGAGCAACAAAAAACTCAGCTAGCACAAAGCGAAGGTGATGACAGAGTGCAGCAGCGTCTGCTGGTTGTGCTGTTGAACAAGCTTTCAGAGATCGTACACCGCCATTGTCCCCTCGATGTCAGACGCGGCCCACACGCCGAGTGGGCCGGGCAGAGGTAGCGACCAACGGTAAGCGCATCTCTGGGAAGGCACGGTCTGGCTCCTCCATGCCTCGGGAACTGGCGGTGCGCTCAGCGTAACAGGTGTTACTGGGCTTTCTTCTGATGTGTCCAAAGCGAATAAGCCCGAAGTAGCCTGAAAGGTTCAGTTGGAGATATTGAGATGATCATGCAGTGCATCGTACATCAGCTGCTTCATAGCTGGTGACCTACTAGCTTCCTACTTGGCGCGTAGCAGTTGAGAAATGAAGGTAAATACGAACATGATGTGTGTGTGTTTGGCCACAAACAACATCGATTACAAGAAATGGGTAGCTCAGCAGGTCACCTACCTAATTTGGTGCAATGTGTACATTCTGTGTCCTAACTCCTATGTACCTCCTGTTTCAAAAAAAAAAGCTCCTATGTACCTATTGTTTACCCAGCGAAAGATGAACATGAAGGAATAATTGCATCAATAGGACCAAAATGAATGCTAGACCGGTTTAACAACAGCCAGCTCTGTATTTCCTACCACCATCATTTGACTATAGTATGATTTATTTTAGCATTGTAATTTTGATGGACAATAGACTTATTAGCCTGAAAACAATGGTACCTGGCCAAAGCGGTTCTTGGTTTCCCGAGAAGCTGCAGTTTCTCCTTCAGATACGGTTCTTTCGGTTTCTATCTTCACATGCTTCTGCGTTAGTTCATGCAGCAAGCAGCAGAGCTTCTCTGGGTCCATTCTCCCAACCACTATCACCTCTGCCGTCTCCACCACCAGGTCAGCCCTCTCCACCCCTTCATAACCATGAAGGCCAAAATTTAGATCATTCACAAAGGCAGTGCAACAGAAGACATGTGCAATAATCACACATAAAAACAGATGTATACTATCAGTCTATCACAAAGAGATGCTCATTTAAGCAACGTGCATATGTACCTTCTGAAAGGGCGATCTCTTTCACCCCGTCGTTGATCTTCTTGATGCAACCATTGCACTGGCAGTGCATGCTGACTTTCAGAACATAAGTCTTTGACATGTTGTTCTCGTATTGTTCCTGTCACAAATTCATAAGAACACCTCAACCTCAAAACAATATGAAGAACTACTTCTACCATGGATCTGTATATACGTTTAGATGCTTGAAAAACATACCTTTGCCATGATCATTTAGACCTTGTCTTAAGCCTGGTCGTGATATTTGATTCTCCAGAAAGAGTGTGATTGTAGTATGATATACAGAGAGCACAAACAAAAAGGTAGCTATTGTTGTGGTTGGTCATCACCTTCTTGACATTCTTGTGGGTGAAAAGGAGAGCTTCCAATAAGAAATTAGTTCGAGTCAATCTGACTTCAGATTATCAGTAGTAGCGAAAAAAGAACAACATCAATATTGAAAAAAAAGGCAACGCAATAAAATGCAGGTCTAAAATTGTAGAAGTAATTTGAAAATACAGGTTTTTATTTGGAAACACATAAAATTTAAAAAAAGATTAAGAAAAGTCAGTAGTTTGCCATTGCAGCAAGCAGTTGTGAGCTTCTCTCAGTGTTTTCTTTTATTTTTTCTGCAGTTTAACAACACATTGACCATGGAGTGTTCAGATATTATTCTGACAGAGTTAGGTCAGCTGTCAATCTGCAATAAATTGTGAGTTGTTGGTTTTGATCAACTCATTTATGTTTGACAGGTGGATTGTTTTGGATCTCCAACATTTTGAACTCATTATTAGTTTACGCATGTACTGCACAGAAAAGAACAAAAAAGAAAGAGAGGCTTGCCTGCAATTTGTGAACATAGCGGCCATAGTTTGTCCAGAATATTTGCATTAGCATCACCAGTTGTCCATGCAAGAGCATGACCCTTGTTTCATTTGATGGAGCCTGGTTCCATCACTCAAACATATACCTCTGCTGTAAATCTTCACAGATACTTGAAAGAAGAATGACAACCAGCATGCATCCGAAGATCACTGACAATTTTTATTGGCATTTAGGGCCTTAGAATAAATTTAGCAATCCAAAGGCTACAGAAACCATCTCACTATGTTGGGAGCAGTCTTTTCCCCACTCATATTGTGTCTGAAAAAACTACACTGCTACTTTGTACGCTTATGCTTAGGTTTGAGGCCTATAACCTTTCTCACCATTGCAGCCCTTTTCTGTTTCCTTCCATCTGAAAATATGTCAGACAAGACGAGGCTTTCAGTTTCAGGTTTGTAGCTAGGATCAAACCGAAGAAGTTCCTCCTCTGCAAGTTCTCCAATCCTCATATTTCCACGGATCTCACATTCTCTCCTAAGAGAAGCCCAGACCACACTATTTGCTTTGAAAGGCATGTTCTGGATAAAACGGTAAGCATCGTCAAGCCGCCCATCTCTTGCTAGGAGATCAGCCATGCAAGCATAATGCTTAATATCTTGTTCTACACCATACTTGCCCACCATCGAATTAAAGATCTCAAACCCTTGTGCCACTAAGCCACCACGGCTGCATGCACACAAAACTGCTGTGAAAGTGATCTTATCAGGATGGAGCCCGAGCGATCTCATTTCATCAAAAAGCATAATAGCTTTCTCACCAGAATTGTGATGAGCTAGTCCGCCTATCATAGCATTGAACAACTCCACGGTCTTAAATTTGTCATCCACACCAGAAAACACATCCATAGCTGTCTGTATGAGCCCTTGCTTTGCATACATGTCAACTAAGGCAGTAGCAAGTCTTGCATCTGTGCTGATCAGCTCATTATGCATCACACGATGATGAAGCCTCTTTGCCGCATCGAACGCGCGGTACTGAATACAAGCTGAAAGAACTTTAACTACTGTGACTCCATCTGCCTCAATTCCTGCCTCCTCCATCTCCTCAAATAGCATCAATGCCTCCTTAGATTTGCCAAACTGCACGAATCCACCAATAAGAGCCGTCCATGCGACCAAATCCTTCTCTGGCATCTCATTGAATAACGCTCTAGCCATCTCAAGCTCCCTAGACCTTGCATACCCTGACACCATCATGGTCCACAACCTCACGTCCCTTGCCTTCTCCCCTGCCAAATCAAACACCTTCCTGGCAAGCGCCACCCCCCTGCACTTCGCATACATGTCCACCAACACGATCGCCACCTGTTGTGACTGAAACAGTTCAGCCCGAAGCGCTCTCATGGCAACCCCGTGCAATGCTTTTGCCACCCTCAAATCCTTCAGTCCCGCACATGCGCCCGACAACGCCGTGATGGTCCACCCATCCGGCCGCAATCCTCTGTCCACCATAACCCTGAATACTCCGAAAGCATCGCCAACACAGCATGCATGCACATATGACCCGATCAGAGTGTTGAAGGATACGGTGTCCCTTGTCGGCATTTCATCGAACAGCCTGTGCGCCAGAGAGGGCAGACCGAAGGACGCGTAGAAGTGGAGCAGGGAGTTGGCGGCGAAGAGGTCGGAGGCGTAGCCGGACTTGACGAGGAAGGCGTGGGCGGAGAGCCCGGGGGAGGGGGACGCGTGGTGGGCGCAGGCCGCGAGGGCGGCGGAGAGGGAGTGGGAGTTGGGGACGGCCTCCGTCTCCGTCTCCCGGGAGGCTTTCGGCGGCCGTCCACGGTCGCGCAGGATTCGGAGGAAGAGGCGGAGCGAGGCGAGGTGGTGCCCCGACCGGAGGTGCGGGCGGAGGAGGCGCGAGGCGGCGTGCGCCGGGAGCGGGAGGCCGAGGAGGAGGAGCTGCGCGTGCGCCTGGAGGGAGGGCCGGCGGCGGAGGGAGGCGAGGAGGGAGAGGTGGAGGAAGCCTCCCGGTGCGGCGGCCGCGACGGCGCTGCCGGCCCGGCGGAACCTCGACAGGCGAGGCCTCGTCGCCGCCGGCGTCGATGCCGCCGGAGTGGCGGGGGGAGACGCGCCGCCGCTCATCTGGCGTTTGAATCGGACACGTAGACGTGGGCTTGGAGGTCATTGCCTGAAGCCCATCTGAACAGAAGTATGGGCCTCCGACAGTCCGACCCATCGCTAGACGCCACGCTGCCTCTTCCGGCCCTCCCCCAAACCCTCGCCGCCGCACCCTCGACGCCGCCGGAGCTCCGGCCGTGCAGCAGCTCACCGGATTCCATGGACTACGACAGGCAAGCACGCGACACCCTGAACACTCCCCTCCTCTCGCAATCAGCCCGCCCTTCCTCCCGTTCCTGCATCTAGCTGCAGTTTTAGTAGAGATTTTGGGCTGCTCCACTGTTTTTCATGTATTCCGGTCTCACGCACGGTGACATCTGACGGCAGGCTGAACTCCCCGAGCACGTCGGCGATCACGCTGGAACTGATGGGCCACCGGCTGCATATCTCTCAGGTCGTCATGCTCCCTGACGCGATGTGCTTGCCTAGCTTCTTCTGTGCTGCCGCTCGCATGAAGTCTGAATTTTTCGATGTCTGCAGGACCCTAACTCGAAGCACCTCGGCACGACGGTATGGGACGCGTCAATGGTGTTCGCCAAATTCCTGGTAATGGCCTGCCATTAGTTCCGAGCTCTCTTTTACAGTTCTGCGTTTTCTAAGCTTTGATTTGCTGGTGCTAATGTCAATGTCTGAATTTATATCTGCAGGAAAAGAATAGCAGGAAAGGTAGGTTTTGTCCATCAAAGCTGAAAGGGAAAAGGGCGATCGAGTTAGGAGCTGGTTGTGGCCTAGCCGGGCTCGGTAAGCTGAATTTCGTTGTCCTTTCAGAGATATCTAGATCTTGGAGGTTCTCTCTCAAGGGAAATAATCTTTATTTGTCGTTCAGGTATGGCATTGCTCGGTTGTGATGTTGTTACAACTGACCAGGTTGAGGTGCTGCCACTGCTCATGAGGAATGTTGAGCGCAATAAATCGTGGATTGCGCAGTCTAATCCTGACTCAGGTTTGTTATTAAACAGAACCAACGAAAGCAGCATTCATATCTTTAATTTCGGATTTTGTTAAGATATTCTCATAATTAATTACATGCTCTCAATGCATAAACCTTATGTTATGCTCCTTTGTGGTTAGCCAAATTTAAGTATAGAATAGGATACTCACCACACTTGGGCATTCCTAGTTCTTACAAAGTGTCTTTTTCAAATAGGCTCCTTTGGCTCAGTTACTGTTGCAGAATTGGATTGGGGAAACAAAGAACATATCAGAGCCGTTGAGCCTCCATTCGACTACATCATTGGAACTGATGTTGTAAGCTTCTGATGTCCCCCTTTTGTTTGGTGCAAGTTCTTCCCTCAAGTTGTGTATCCTGCTGTCATAATACACATATTTTTTATGCTCAGTTACAATCAGGAAAGAGCAATATATCTAGTGGCTGATCTTAAACAATTGTCCATAAACCCTGCGAGATCGAATTACTGTTTTTTTAATGGGTAACTGCTGAAGTATTTACCTAACTTTAGAAGAAGAAAAAAATCTTAGTCACATTACAGATTCTTTTTGAACGGAAAATTGTAGGGGAGGACCCACATTACAGATTCTTGGGAATCTTTATCCATTGATGTCATAAATAGGCATACCGTACGAATTGAAATCAAAATTCTGAGAACATAGTGAAATTTAAAGGCAGATGGCAAGCATTCGACATAATAACTTGTATTGGACAGTCCATCATATCCATAGATAACACAGAGACTTGCCGCTTGACCTTTTGCGTGTTTTCAAGGTTTATTCAGAACATCTATTGCAACCTCTACTGGAGACAATTATTGCACTATCTGGTCCTAAGACGAAAGTGCTGGTATGTGGTTTCCCCTGTCCAAGTAATCTTATTTTACCCCCGCAAAAGATCTGTAGAACAGAGCGCTAAGTAACTGTTTGATGAGCAGCTTGGCTACGAGATCCGTTCCACCACCGTGCACGAGCAGATGATGGAAATGTGGAAAATCAACTTTAATGTGAAAACTATATCCAAGTCAAAGGTAAATATTTCGATCATTATTTCCCTCCCCTTATTGGCATCCGTACTAAAATATGGTTTTCACAACTCATATTGTTTCTGAATTCTCGCACAGATGGATGCTAAATATCAACATCCTAGCATAAATCTTTACATGATGGACCTCAAGGCTTCGTTTGTCCCCGAGGCCGGACCCAACGGCAATGGGAACACCGAGGAGGAGGAGGACGACGATGCCTCCAACCCAGGAGAAGAAGAAGATCTGGGAGTGAAGGCTGAATCGCGTATGGCTTCAAAAGAAGACATGGACGACTGGGAAATCAGAAGGTCCGGGGCCATGGCTGCAAGACTTCTCAAGGATGTCAGGTTAACATGAGACTGGATGTGTTGAGCTCTACCCAGTTTGATGTTGTACTTTTCTGTGTGTGGGGGTGAACATGGTGATGTTGTTGTCTTGAACATTTATTCTCGAATTACAGTTTAATCTGCTATATGATGCAAAGTTGATGTTATGTACTGTGTTGAAATAAACGAAGCAAGAGAGAATGTGGAGAAGTTTTGTTGCCATCCATCCAGGCCGATTTGGGGATTGTTCAACAAATATGGTATAGCTGTGGAGTTGCCACAAAACAGCTATATGGTGCAGATGTTGTGAGCCTCTGACGAATGGATCACACCAGAGATGTACTCCCTCCGTAAAGAAATATAAGAGCGTTTAGATTACTACTTTAGTGATCTAAACGCTCTTATATTTATTTACAAAGGGAGTAGATGATATTCATAAGCCGGAACTTAATCCTACCATTCTTCCCTCAAGGATAACTCAAAACTTGATTGACCGGATTGTTTTTCTCTCGTGCGAGGCAAAGACCCAGGCAACTCTCGATTAGGGTTTCATCAGCCTCTCACCAGCGCCGCTGCTGGTCCGCTTCGTCTCCTATGACCCTAGGATCATGGAGGCGCGGTGAATCATGACTCTTGCTGGCGAGAGGGCTCCGTTTTTTAGTGTTTTTTTTTCTGTTTTGTTGGGGTCGCTATGCTCAGGAAGACGGGGCGATGACGACTTCTTGAAGACAAAATAAGGTTCTCTCCGCCTAGCATCGTCCCGCTGCGTGGGTGACGGTGTGTCCTATATGTTGTACTTTATCGATTAGCATGAACTAGATGCTTGCTGTATTTTGGAATTTGGATTATGTATGCACTTGGACTCGGGTCGGTCGGTTGGAGCTGGACCTGCACACGTGCCGTGCGTATCGCCCGGCCTCCAGTAGCAGCAATATTTAATCTAATCGACGTGAGGGACGAGCAAAGCTTTGACGGCCGGGCAAACAGAGGAAGAAAGGAGCAGATCGCGCATGTCGATGCCGGCGTTCGGGCGTCCGCTGCACCGCCGCACTGCCACGGCGCCGGCGGCAGCTCCTCGCCCCTTCTCCAGCAACGTTCGTGTCTCATCACGACGTTCCCCTCTCCTTTTTTTTGGATGTTTTTTTCTTTTCAATAAAAGAGAGTTTTTTCTCCAATTTCCATTAATAAAAATCACCAAGTCTTACAACAAAGAACAAAGAGAAAAACAGAAACTGCCATGGCTATCTCTCCGGCAAGCACTGGCAAATGAGGAGGGGGAGCCATCCCTCCCCTTCCCACAAACCCCCAAAGCAGCACCCCCGGAGAGATCTAAGGCCTGGACTCAAGAGCAGGTCCCAGCACCAGCATAACATAGTTTTAGCGATAGGATGGTATCTAGGAGACGGAACGAACACAACCGTTTTTAACATCACACAGAAACTGATAACTCCCCCAAGGAGAGCCCAAAAGACAAAAGAAAAAAGTAAAGCAAGGGTAATCTTGCAGCCTCTTCAAGCGTCCATCACAGCAACACAGACCCGAGAAGACTTGAAGGTTTTTTGGGTCATCCCATGATTCTTCTAGTCTCCAGGCGCCACCCATGCACTGCTCTAAACACTTCTTTAGCAACTTCACCAACCTGCTTCATTCCTGCCTCCATCATATTACTTCTTGCGGGTTTTTCTGCAAAATGTTCCAATCATGTAAGTTTTTAAGAAGCAAATTAACAGGCACACAACGGTCATGAACCCTGTTATTATCAAAAACAACACTATTTCTCAATTTCCAAATAGTCCAACAAATAGCCAAAATTCCTATCAAAACTATTTGATACCGTGTTCTATCAAGTGTCTATAAAAAGACTTTACAGTATAAATCCCCTTTTTTGTCAGCGTCCATTTCACCTTATCATTTTCATCCCTCAAAACCACCGAACCACAAGCCTCTTTTATATGATCCCACAGTTCTCTTGAGTCCCGTGTCAAAGTCCTATTAAAATGCATGTTATTAATCCCCGCCTCAAATATCTCCTTAACCGTTTTCTTCTTATCAAAACATATATTATACAACCTAGGAAAGTTTTTGCATAGAGGTGCAGATCCAATCCACCAGTCTTCCCAAAATCTAGTATTCCATCCATTCCCTATTAGGAATTTACACAGGGAGGTAAAATGATATTTGTGTTTCAATAATTGCCTCCAAAATTGTGAGTCTCCTTATTTAGCAGAAATATTACCAAGAGCTTCATTCCCCTGGTATTTTTTCAAGACAATTTCCTGCCACAGTCATTCTGTGTCGTAAATTTTCCACCACCATTTACATAATAAAGCTTTATTCATATGGGCAAGGTTTTGAATCCCTAGTCCACCCATGTCTTTAGGTCTATAGACATCAGACCATTTAACAAGATGATATTTCTTCTTTTTACCATCTTCCTGCCAAAGCAGCCTTGCTCTATAAAAATACATACGTTTATTCACCCCAACAGGTAATCCATAAAAAGACATCATAAAATAAGGGATGCCTGTCAGGGAAGATTGAATTAGTGTGACCCTCCCAGCACTTGCAAGAAGTCTCCAGTCAGGTTTCACTTTTTTTCATTTTACTTTCTGGAGGTTTCCAGTGTTTGTTGCTAATTCTATTTTTGTCAACTGGTAATCCTAAATATTTCATAGGTAAAGTACCTATAGGGCAAGTGAATATCTTAGCATATTCATCTTTTCTTATCTTTGGCCTCCCCAAAAAGGAAAAGCTCACTTTTATAAAAAATGATTTTTAAACCAGACATTTGCTAAAAAAGGCATAATATATATTTCAGGTTATGAGCACTATCTATGTCATCTTGCAATAAGAAGATGGTATCATCTACGTATTGCAGCATATTAATCCCATCTGTGACATATTCATCTAAAACCCCCTTGACCAGCCCATTTTCCTGGCATTATCCAGCATGATAGCTAAAGCATCAGCCGCGAGGTCAAAATTAGGAGGTGATAAAGAATCCCCATGTTTCAGCCCTTTATGAGTGAGGAAGTATTTCCCTAAATGTTCATTGACTTTCACACATACTTTCCCTCCTCTGATGGTTTCCATCACCCAATCTATCCATTTATCTAGAAACCCTTTTAGTTTCAGTATCTGAAAAAGAAAAGACCATTTGATCTTGCCATATGCTTTTCCAAAGTCTATCTTTAACAGCAAGGCACTTTGCTTCTTCTTTTTTATACTATTTAAGGCTTCATGCAAAATTAGAACACCCTCCATAATGTACCTGCCCTTTATAAAAGCAGTCTGTACCAGAGAAATCACATCAGCTGCCGCTAAATTCAACCTGTTCATCAAAACTTGTGTAATGATTTTGAAGCAGACATTCAGCAAGCAAATAAGTCTAAATTTTTGTATCTTATTAGCATATTTTCTTTTTGGGACCAAAGTAATAATTCCATAATTCAACCTACTAATATCAAATTTCCTATTAGCAAAATCATCTAGCAATGACTTAAGATCATGTTTGACTAGCTCCCAATAATGCTGATAGAATTCAGCAGTAAATCCATCAGGGCCAGGTGATTTGTTATGTGCCATTTTAAAGACCACATTTTTAATTTCTTCCAATAAAAATTCATTAATAAGTATATTCTATATTTTTCCTGTATCATCTTGGGGTTATCAATATTCAGAGAGATTGTGGAGTCATCAGGATGGCCAAACAAGTCTATAGAATTTTGTGATATATTCCAACAAGTTTTTGTCCCCCTCATCTTGATCTAGTCTGTTAATTCTATTTCTTCTGAGTCTCCCATTAGCCTTGGCATGGAAGAATTTTGTGTTACTGCCCCCTCCAAAATTTCATCTACCTTAGCTCTTTGTTTCCATTTAGCTTCTTCCCGCTGGAGGAGCCTATCAAGTTGTGCTCTGAGTTCCATTTGCTCTTCTCTATCTGCAGCAGTAAGCCCATTTTTTCACAGTGTTTATCAATTAAATCTAACTTAAGCAAAATATCTTTTTTTAACTCTATGTACCAAGCATTCATATTCCTATTCCAGCCTTTAAGTTTAGGCCTAAGAAATCTAAATTTACCTAATAGTCTGTCAATGCTGTCACCAGTAACACTCATGTCATTCCAAACATCATGGATGATCTTATGAATCCCTTCTCTCAAGAACCAAGTGTAAGGGCATATTTATCCCCAAGATGTTTTGGTGATTGATGACAATGCTTTTGCGGACTAATCGTGTGCGTTAAGTTCTTTCAGAGATTCATCCATTGGCACGAGACGATTTTCTCCCCTCGGTGTGTCATTCAAGACGGTGTAGCTCCTTCGTCTCTCTGTTGGTGGACTAGTTTCATAGGAGTCACCGTACTATCAAGAGGGGATCCGCTTTGGTAAGGCTAGGGTGGAATCAACACGTACACATCCGTTTCACACCCAATGTCTTCCTTTCAGCTTCGATGGAGCAGCCTCTCCTTCCTTGTCCCTGCCCTGACCTACCCCAGCGGTAGTACTGCGGTCTTCAGCGGTAGTACCGCCGAAGCACTCAAGCGGTAGTATCGCTCCCCAGCGGTAGTACCGCTCCTAGAGCGGTAGTACTGCTTGAGGTCTTCGGCCGTAGTACCGCAGCAGTTCCGTGCTAGTACCGCTTCGATTCTCGACCGATGTTTTTCGTGTCGGGTTTTGCGGTACTAGGAGTGGTAGTAGTGGCGGTAGTACCGCTCCAAGTGGTAGTACCGCTCTTACTCCCGCGGTAGTACCGCTCTGGGGCCAGGGCCCTGTCTTCCTCGTCAGCGCGATAGTACCGCTGGGTGGGAGCGGTAGTACCGCCCTGTCCAAGCGGTAGTACCGCTCTGTGCGGGGCTGCTCAGTGGGGTAACGGTTGGATTTGTTCCCCCACTATATAAAGGTGTCTTCTTCCTCCAAGTTGACCGACCTCTTTCCCCCAAAGCTCCATTGTTGCTCCAAACTCCATTTTCGCCCGATCTCTCTCCCTAGCCAATCAAACTTGTTGATTTGCTCGGGTTTGGTTGAAACGGCCCAGATCTACACTTCCACCAAGAGAAATTTGATTCCCCCCACTTATCCCTAGCGGATCTTGTTACTCTTGGGTGTTGAGCACCCTAGACAGTTGAGGTCACCTCGAAGCCATACTCCATTGTGGTGAAGCTTCGTGGTGTTGTTGGGAGCCTCCAAGTGTTGTGGAGATAGCCCTAATCTTGTTTGTAAAGGTTCGGTCGCCGCCTTCAAGGGCACCAATAGTGGAATCATGGCATCTCGCATTGTGTGAGGGCATGAGGAGATTACGATGGCCCTAGTGGCTTCTTGGGGAGCATTGTGCCTCCACACCGCTCTAATGGAGACGTACTTCCCCTTAAAAGGAAGGAATTCCGGTAACACATCCTCGTCTCCACCGGCTCCACTCTTGGTTATTTCGTGCCTTTACTTTTGCAAGCTTACTTGTGTTGCATCTATTGCTTGCTTGTGTGCTAGGTATCTTTGCATCATATAGGTTGTTCACGTAGTTGCACATCTAGACAACCTATTTCGTTGCAAGTTTTAAATTGTTAAAGAAAAGCTTAAAAATTGTTAGTTGCCTATTCACCCCCCCTCTAGTCAACCATATCGATCATTTCACCAAGCATTTTCAAATCTGAAAATGGGGTCAGATTTCTGGATGTCACCAGAGTCCAAGAAAAGTGGGGTGTGATCAGATTTTTCTCTGGTTAAAGCTGTAATTTGGGTCAAAGGGTATACCTCCTCCCACTCTGTGCTACAAAGAATTCTATCTAACTTTTCAAAGGTGGGTATAGGCAAATTATTTCCCCATGTAAATTCTCTTCCATTCATCTCAAGTTCCCTAACTCCAGCCTGTTCCAGAATAACATTAAACAGAAAGCTCCAGTGTCCAGGAGTACCTGGTTTATTTTTTTCACTGGCTTTCCTAATAATATTGAAATCCCCTCCAATCAAAATAGGGTTAACACTAGCTTGGAAGATTCTAGAAAGCTCGGCCAGGAATATAGCTTTTCCTTTTGGTTGAGCATCTCCATATATCACCACTAGGTCCCAAATAAACCTAGTTTTCAAATCCTGCACAGTCATTTTGATATGGAAATCTCCTTCATCCTGTGAAATAACATCTAGAGTAGTGTAATTAACTCCTAGTAGAAGTCCACCAGATTTCCCCCTAGCTGGAGTAAAATGCCAGTGGAAGTCTCTACCAGCACGAATTTGTTGTAAATCATTTCTAGAAAATTATGGTCTCATGGTCTCTTGAAGCTCCAGGAAATCCACTTTCATATCCATAATCATTTCTCCGAGGAATCTCTTTTTAATATCTCCCCCAAAACCTCTCATATTCCAAAATATACCTCTCATTTTCTTTTCTTTTTTTCTTAATAGAAGATTCTAGAAATTTCACAGCAGAGGCAGCTTTAACCCCAGAACCTCTGGTGGCTCTACCTTTTTTCCTCCCCTTTTTTGATGAGAAAAGTTCTCTAACTATTTCCCAATCATCGTCTCCTTTTTTATCCTCATCATCTTCCCCCTGATCTAAAAATCTTCCAGGGTATGTTCCCCAGTGTCAATAATCTCATTTTCCCCAGACAGAACAATCTGCTTCTGATTTTTATTAAAATTAGACAACCACAAAGTCAATTCAAGCCTGCTCCACATTTTTTATCAATTCTAAATTGCGTTTAATCATATCAGGGTTATTCCCTAAATTGACCACTACCCCCTCAGCAATTTTTTGAAGAAAACTGTCAGTTTTAGGAAAACTCCCAGTACAAGGTGACTCACCATAGTTGTCTTTTTTTGCTGCTCTCTCCTTGGCTAGTTCTGTAATATTGCGGTCTTCTTTTCCTTTTAATCTAATGCATCTTCTCAGCTCCTCTCCTTGGATGGCTTGACCTAACCATTGATCGATCCCCTTGTTCCATCCATCGCAGAGTTACTATCGGGCAGACAATGGCGGCAACAGACTCTGGTGGTTCTTGTTGTGATTCATCCTCGGCCACGGTGGCGAGTCGGAGTGTAAGTCCTGCGGGGCGCGGGATCGATAGGAAGAAGAAGATGTATGGATGTGTTATTACCGCCCTACCATGCGTGGATGGAGCATGCGTTGATACATGGGTTTTGGCTTATAGATATGGGTCCTTTTTCACAAAAATCAGCGGATGTAGTCGTCTATATAAGAGTTTAACATACGGATCATAAAGTTGTAGCAACATTTTCTACTTCCTCCGTCCCAAAATAAGTGTCTCAACCTTAGTACTTTGTACTAGAGTTAGTACATGTTTCCAGTTAAGACTTATGCAATATCTTTTCTACAATGCATGAATGTCTTTTCCTCTATATTCGGTGTTAGTAAAAACAGTCGCAGCTGAGCAGAGCATACGCACACCGCGGATTCAAACACAACTACCCACATGTTTGGCTTAATCGAAGAAAACTCATTTTTTCTATCTAAATAAAACCGTTGGTAAGCGCCATCCAGTTGATTCTTGGATCAACCGTCTTGCGAGCTTTTCGAATGGGACGCACACACCCTTTGATTTTTTTTCTCTACTCGGTTCTATCTCTCCCTCTTCTCTCCCCCAACCCATCGCAACGTTCATGTGTTCACAACTCCCATGTCGCCATCTCCTATCCCGATGTGTCGCAGCTGACATGAAAGGAGATCATAATATATAGTTGAAACCTTAATGAAACTACAACAAAAACATGTGCATATCTATCATGATAATGCTTTTGTATTACATATACATTCAGAAGGAGATGCCAAGGTGAACCAAGACATTACATATACATTCTTATAAGTATAATGCAGCATGCGCAAGCATTCATCCTCCCGTTAAAAATCTTTCATGAAAGTGATTTGGCGTCTAACTGTACAACAAATCATGCATACACCAATCCAACAACATATATGTTCCTCAAAAATTGAAATAAAAAACATTACACAAAATTGGATCACCCCATAAATTAGAAGTGGATGTTATGAATCGGTCAGCACAAGAAGAGAACTAGAGTTAGACAAACAAATGACACCCAAATGGCCTACAAGCGGGTAGTAGCTGGTAGAAGGATTCTAAGACAACACAGTCTCTTCCCTTCTCGAGAGAAAGGAGGTAGAGAAGCGATGGCATATCCCCCCCTTGGTGAACACTAGTTGGTATGTACGATGCAAGAAACCGTGAAACAACCACGAAAGATCACAATACATGAAAGTGGCCATTGTTGTTGGTGAAGCCAAATAGATGACACCGTTCGTCGAAAGATAGGTCATAGATGCTATTCTTTTTTTCTTTGTTGCGGGCAAACTTTGTATTGCTCAATCACCTTCGGGCTAACATTCTTCGTTACAAAGATCAGTTGTATTGGCAGGACCAGATATAAACCAAACATTAGTTCTACCCTCAACATTAGCATAATTTGCTAATGAGTGACTAACTGCATTCTGACTATGGTTTACATGAGTATTACAAGTCTGATGATAACACATTAGTGTCTTACCTCAAGCACTAAAGAAGAGTAGATAGACCCGTCATTGTCGCTATTCTGGATCATATTCAGTTCTTCCAGTGCATAGCACTTCACACCATTCTTTTGAGCGTGAACGGCAGGTGCTCTGCCTTTGCATTATAGAAGAGGGAAAATTGTCCAGTTAATAGGGAAACCGGACCTGAAAACCATACAACGCGCGGTTAATATGGGAAACCGGCAAAAAACACACCCAACAACTCATGGCACATCATCTGTGCCGGAAACAAGAGCCCCCAGACCTAGGAACGGAGGCCATGCCTTGTATCCAACAAAGACGAACTCCGCAGACACCCACAAACTCTCTATAATGGCAGCACACCGAAGTGCACCCTCACAATAGAAGTGGTCAAGCATTGGCCTGAACTAATGCGCGCACCGCCTCGATCGCCTTGGGCGTGTGTTCCTTCTTGTACATCTGCAGATAGTGTTGCATCTTCTCATTCAAGTCTTCCTCAGATGCTTTTCCTTTGCTCTTGAGTGTTGGAACCTCTCCAAAGGCCTATGCCCGCCTATACTCTGCGCGCTTGGCTACAGGAATGTCGCAATCTTTGTTTTTCTTATCCAAACGGCAGCTTTGTCGCTCTAAGAGAGAAGGGGCAGCCTCTCCCACCTGCAAAACTTGCGGCGAGCTCGACACAGTGAGAGAAAGCTCTTCGAGGAACTCCCCCATGGAGAGGAGGCTCTCCCAAGAGGCTCATCTGCATCCATCTGGATCATCTCCTTTGAAGGCTTCCCGGTGCAAGGAGCACTGGAAACCTTCGGCTCCTCCAGTGTCGACTGCTCAACAGGCTCCACCTCAGACATAACCATGTCAAAACAAGAAGACACCTTGGCCCGCTCCTCCATGCCTTGACTCACCATCCCGGGTAGTACAGAAGAGTCAGGAGGATCATCCTCAAGCATGACCTTTTCCAAGGCAGGCGGATCATCAACGGACTGAGTCTTCTCACTCAACTAAGCTGAGCAGCCAGCCACAACAAGCGCACTGCAATCCTGACCAACAGCCACAACAGGAGGAGAAGATTCAACATTGGCAAAGTCTTGGCTGCCTCCGATAGCTTCCATAGGTTCCCATAGGCTTGAGACTTGAGCAGTCCAACTCTCCACAGCAGCAACCAAGTCTTGAAGAGGCTTGAACAGCACCTCAAGACGAGCAGCGAACAAGGCCTGTAGCTCAGCGCCGAGCGCCTCCGCCTGAGCTGCAAGGAGAGGCCGCAAGGGCTCCAGAATAGCAGAAGGCACGCCGGGGTCAGCCGTCGGCACGACACCATCAGTCGCAGGGTTGTCTTGATGAGAAACCACCGAAGCCCAAGTGTGACCAGGTCGATGAAGTGGGGCTGGAGGCGATCTGCTGCAGGGGGAGGCCGCTGACGAGGCCTGATAGGTGCGAGGGGGGGACGGCGAGGTTCTGAACCGGCAGGATGCCGTGCCAAGCAGTCCCACTTGTGATGGCCGGAGTGGCCACATCCCAAGCACCGGACAGGGCCGCGGCAGCCCGCGACGAAGTGGTCCGACGCCAAGCACCGAAAGCAGAGGCCGAAAGTCCTCTGCTTGAAAGTGCGAGGCAGTCCAAGTCCTCTGCTTGAAAGTGCGAGGCAGTCCAACATCCTTCCTGGGAGGGGGAGCAGCCACCTTCTCCATGCTCGGGCGGCGCCATCTCCCAACCTCCACCCAAGCCGGGGCGGCCGGGGCCAGAGCGGCGGGCGCCGGAGTCGGAGCCGCAGGGGACAGAGCGGCCAGGTCCGGGGCGGCCGGGGCCAGAGCGGCGGGC
>NC_041391.1:702698164-702724700 GCF_002162155.2 Triticum dicoccoides | reverse complement strand
GCGCCGGGGTCGGAGCTGCAGGGGCCGGAGCGGCCGGCACCGGTGCCGGAGTAGCAGGGGCTGGAGCGGCCGGCGCCGGGGCCGGAGCAGCAGGGGCGAAAAGAGCGACCACCAAAGAGGGGCACGGGTTGGGATCCGGGTCAGGGCCTTCATCCCCGACCGGGCTAGGAGGGGGAGGGGGAGGGGCGGTGGGGCTACGGGGGCCACGGGCGAGAGCGGCGGAGGGGGCTGCACGGTGGCGGCGGCGGCGGCCGCCAGCGGAGTCGCGGAAGGCTAGGGTTTGTCGCTTGAATTCAAAATCTTGAGACAGTGCAGAGACGTACTTCACACCATTCCAAAGCAAGAGAGACACCTTCCATGCACGCACATAATTAACTCGGCTTCCAAAGCCTCTCTGCAGGAGAAAAGTTGGCTGACATGAAGAAAATATAATGGCCCATAAATCATCTCTAAGAACAATGCCTGCACCCGCTTGATTTGTGGAAGCAAAGGATCCATCAGTATTAAACTTCACCCATCCCATGGGAGGAAGGTGCCATTTCTGGCAGAAATCACATATTTGACCTGAGGCCGAAATCAAATCACAAACTGACCTGCTCTCAAAAAAATTTCACCCTGCTGACCCTTTAGTGTGGCGCCCGACAGCTAGGCGCCGCACCCTACTATGCAGCGCCCTTCCCTTAGGCGTTGCACCTCCTGCCAGCGTGGCAGCCTGAGGCCAGGCGCAGCCCCACAGGCAGCTGTGCAGCGCCTAAGCCTTTGGCGCCACACTTGTAATGTGCAGCGGCCGTGTTTTAGGCGCTGCACTGTCTGTGTGCCACTTAGGGTGGCCCCACCCTCTCTCCCCTCCCACCCCCACCCCACCCAAACCCTTAGCCTTGCGCCCCTCCTCTCTTCCCCTCTCCCCCCTCTCAAATCCTTATCAAATCTTGCAAATCCGGAGTATTTGACCGTGGATTTCGAAGCCAACCCCTCCCTTAAGGTAATCTCCTCCGATCCCCTCGTTTTCATCCATAGGAATTGTCACATTTGCTCAAATCTTGCTAGTTTGGGGAAACCCTAGTTTTTGCTTGGATTTGGAAATTTGTGTTGAATCATGTTATGTTTCTTTGGTAATTTGGTATGGTAAGGCTTTCATAGTATGCTAGGGTTAGGGTTATGTGTGTTTGATGTTGGTGTTAGGGTTATGCTGTGGTTAGGGTTGTGGTTATTGTTAAGTGGGGGTTAGGGTTATTAATTCATATATATGTTAGGGCATATGTATTTTGTGCAAGTATTTTTGTTAAGTACTTATTTGATATATGTGTGTCTTTGATTATTGTAGGGATGGGAAGAACATGTGTTTATGTTCATCATGTGGATAAAGAGGCATTTTTGAAAGGCAATGTTGAGCCGGACCCGGATGAGCTTGACATGGTGTTTGAGAGTAGTCCTAGCTATGCGGAGCTCTTGGAACAAGTGAGGAATGATTTGAATTGGATGGACCAAAGTGACGTTGTTGAGTTCGAGGGAAGGCATAATGTTGGTTTTGGAATGCACATCCGTTGGAAGACAATGCATGTGAACTTCGAGCAACGTTGGGTTGCATACAAGGAGACGGTTGCCAAATCTCTAGACAAGGCTCTTGAGTTATTTGCCTCCAAGAAGGTTGAGTCTACTTTGAATTTGGACTTGAACCGGAACCCCTCCCCGTTGGTTGATAGCACTCCCCCACCAATGAACCATGATCAAATGAGTGAACCTCATTTCACGCAACAAGATTGGCCAACATTGAGCCCGACTCCAAACAACCAAAATGAAGCTTTTGAAGAGGAGAATGATGAGTACGAGGAGGATGACAACGAAGTTGATCTCCATGACAACAATGTGGGTGATCTCGACCAATATCATGTGCAAGAGACAATGGACCAATCCATCCCTTTTTCCCGTGCATATGCATCGGACTCCGATGATGATGGTCCCGATGAAGAAGTTGATGAGGAGGGGTTCACGCCCAAGGAGGCCCAAGCATTCAAGAAGGTATTCAGGCGGGATCACAAGACATCATTGTTCAAGGATCTTAGTCTTGCAGATGAAGCCGTTGTGGATGATGGCAAATGCATATCTCTTGGAGCTAGGCCAAGTTCTCACCGTGATTTGGAAGACGGCAAGAACAGGATATATCCCGGTTGTGAGTTTCAATCCTTCTTGGAATTGAAGATGTGGCTCGACAACTACTCGATTACGCATTATCGTCCACATAAAGTGGCCAACTCGGACGTCAAAGTGCGTTACACGGTCAAATGTGAAGGGCCAACATGTCCATGGATTGTGCGTGCAAGGCCATGGAAAGGAGGTCCCACTTGGCGCATAATGAGTTGTCTACCAACTCACATGTGCCGGCACAAGAATGCGGATGGCAAGCTTGTGTACCAACAACACAGACAACTCACGTCCGATTTCATTGCTTATAGGTTATCCAACCAAATATCCACACTTCCAATAATGAGCATCAAGAGTGTCATTGACCTTGTGAAAGCCATCTTTCATTACAAGGTCAAGTACGGCAAGGCATGGAAGGCGAAGCAAGCCGCATTCAAGATGTTGTATGGAAATTGGGAGGAAGCATACAACCGACTCCCTAGGTTGTTGTTAGCTATGGTCGCCGCAAACCCAGGCATGGTTCACGTGGTTGAGCCTCATGGTCACCAAACATTGATTCACAACGGGAGGACCGTCTGAGTATTTGGCCGTGCATTTTGGGCCTTTGAGCAATGCGTGAGGGCTTTTGAGCATTGTCGGCCCGTCATCCCCATTGATGGCACGTTCTTGACGGGACAATACAAGGGCACTTTATTGGTTGTAGTAGCAAGTGATGCCAATAACCGGGTGTTGCCTTTGGCTTTCGCTTTGGTTGAGGTGGAGAACAATGATAACTGGGAGTGGTTCTTGCGTCAACTGAGAACAAGGGTATTACCGGCTAAAAGGGAAATCTGTGTCATATCGGATCGCCATCCAGGAATTCTAAATGCGATGGTGGTTGACATTCCCGGACATACAAAGTTGCACCATCGATGGTGCATGAGGCACTTTTGTGCAAACTTCTATAGGGCATGTGGTATCAAGGAGTTGGCCGATGATCTTCAGGATTGTTGTCTCGCTTTCACCAACAAGCGGTTTGCCACATTGTTCAATGCATTGCTCAGACACAAGAAACTTAGGCACTGCACAACAGAATGCAGCGCCTAGCCCTTAGGCACTGCACACTGACTTAGCAAATTTTGGGGTGGAAAAGCTACTGGAACGCTTCTAGTGCTCTCTGGACTGGCACGTCCAGGTGTGCAGCGCCTAAGGGCAAGGCGCTGCACTATGTAGTGTGGCGCCTTGCCCTTAGGCGCTGCACACCTGGACATTTATTAGGCTGCACCAACTCCCTCCAACCCATCCCCACCCCACACACCCCCACCCTCCACACAAACCTGAAGCTCAGTGCCTCCCCTATGCCCTCTTCTCTCCCCCTCTCAAATCCTTCTCAGATCCGGAGTATTTGACCGTGGATTTCGAAGCCAACCCCTCCCTTAAGGCAATCTCCTCCGATCCCCTCGTTTTCATCCATAGGAATTGTCACCCTAGTTTGGGGAAACCCTAGTTTTGCTTGGATTTGGAAATTTGTGTTGAATCATGTTATGTTTCTTTGCTAATTTGGTATGGTTAGGCTTTCATAGTATGCTAGGGTTAGGGTTATGTGTGTTTGATGTTGGTGTTAGGGTTATGTTATGGTTAGGGTTGTGGTTATTGTTAAGTGGGGGTTAGGTTAACCAATAATTCTCAGTTTTGTAGGCATGGCTTCATATGGTTCCATGAAGAGGCCACCGTGTGCTAATCAAGAAGACATGTCGAACAAGTGGGAGGATGCATCTTTGGACAAGGTGAAGGAGAAAGATGTCAACATCTCGCCATGTTGGTGTGGAGATGTTTGCAAGGTGAAGGTGTCCACTGACCGAAAGAAAGCATGGACGGAAGGGCGGAGATATTTTGTATGCTCGAACTATGCTTATGATCGTGCACTTCCAACTAATGCCTATGACCAACCACCGGTAAGCTCGAGAAGTAAAATGTTACTCTCAAATGTGTGTCAACACTAACAACAAATTTTTATGCAGTCACCGCCTCCTCTATGCAAGTACTTCACGTGGATAGATCTTGAAATGCCAGAAGATGTCAAAAAGGACCAATACCAAGATTGTGTTAGGCGGCAATGGCGGTTCGAAGAATCATTTCGAAGAGGCTTGGAGGAAGAGCGTCATCGGAAGGAGAGGATGGAGCGGAAGAAACGAGAGGAGGAGAGGGCATGCCAAGCGAAACTTGCTCGTGAGGAGGAGAGGGCAAGAAAGCTTGCAAACGCTCGCGAGGCACAAGAGGAGGACTCGGCACGTGACAAGAAGTGGGAATGGCCTCGCTCTACTCAGTAGGGACTTCGCTTCGGTGCACTCGGCGTCAACTATCTTCTAATGAATGTGTCGTGAACTTGTGAGGGCATGTGAGATGTTGGTGAACTATCTTCTAGGGCAAGCTACCATTTGTTATTTGTAATGAATGTGTCGTGAACCATGTCGTAGTAATGTTTGAATTGTCTTAAGTTATGAAATCGTCGGCATAAAATTTATCTTTGTTCAAATTGCTGTGATGCTGCAGTCATTGTAAGTATTATGGATGGTCAGTGTTGCAAGCCTTCTGTGGATCTCTGGATAGCCATGGCCAGTTGAGCAACGCCTATGGGAAGGGCGCTGCACTGTATAGTGCAGCGCCTAAGCGTTGGGCGCCACACAGTACAGTGCAGCGCCTAACTGTTGGGCGCTGCAGTGCTGCTAAAAGCTAAACTGCAGAAACATATGCCATTTTGGCCTCATGCAGCAACACTCACATAACTTGAACATCACTAAAAGTACTGTAAACTGCACATACTAAACAAAGAGAACTAATAACTTGAACATCACATCATTTAAGACAATTCAACATTACTTCAAGTTCGCAAACACAAATACCACACTAGTAAGAGTTCACCAACATATAACATAACCTCACAAGTTCATCAACCTAATGAAACGGCTACAAGAGAGCACTTCCATAGTAACAAACACAAGCACTAATGCCTTCCGCGTGTGTTCCTGGTGCCACGCCTGCAGGCAATCTTCTTCTTCCTAGGAGGACGAGCCTCCTCTTCCTGCACTTCCTCCTCCGCCTCATCATCCAAGCTAGCCATCTGCGAGGTCCCTACAACCACCTTTGGGTTGCCTCTGTTGTCATAGTCGTTGGGTGTGTACTGGCGTCTAGGCTGCCTAGGCTTGAACACATATGCGGACCGAGCTTGAGCATCCGCCAAAGTCATGCCATCATCAAGCTCATGGCCCTATCACACAATCAAACAATATGGTGAAGGCCGGTGTCGTAATCAAGTGAGAATCACATCTAAAGGATTAGTCAGACCTCTTGGGTGACCACACCCTCATCATCCAGATAAGCATATGAGGAACTCACATCATCCCCCTGATGGTGAGATGAGGGGTCTAATGGTGTACCAGACCTAGAGGCAGACGGTTCATCATATTCAGGATCACGACAACCGAGAAGATTCGATAACCGCCTTAACTTCTTGGCCTGACGCTGTAATATGAACAAGTGTATAAGATATCAAACTCCGCAACATAGACTGGCTCTCATAGTGAATGCGATATGTACCTTGAGGAATGCTCGTAGTGAACCATCATCATTGCCGTTTCCAACCGGTGTCTTCTCCAGAATAGACTGTCTCTCATCAGCTGCTTTCTTGATCTCGGTGCGCTGCGGATGAGAAAGAATGAATACATTAGCCGTTCAAACATGTGTAATACGGTCAACGGGATAGTAAAGAAGGGAACACTTTACCACATAGTTAATCACTGGAACAGTAGGGACTCCTTGCCCTTCCCTAACATCTCTGTTGTACTTCCCCTTTGCTAGATCCTCAAAGTTTAGGGGTTCTTCAAGAATATCCTCATTATATGCCGGCGGACATATCTCAACTCGAGTAGTTTCAATAAACCATCATACATAGTTATCAAAAGCAAGTGGGTTATGCTCACGAAGCGGGGCGCATGCAGTGCTACGAGCTTGCTCCACACAAAGCTGGAAGCGAATAACATACGGAGCATGATGCTTGTCCCAGTCCTTTATCTTCCGCTGCCTTCTCCTGTCCAACCTGCATGGTACAAAACCAAACATTAGCACAATCAAAAGGAGTTCCGATGCTTAGTCAATACACAGACATGCTCTCTTACCTATGAAGTGCTTTGTCCGTGTCCACCCAATCCGGCGGGTGAGGCTGGAACAGACCAAACTGACGATACACGCGATGTGGCAAATGAAACTCAACCGCCCAGTTGCATATCAGTGGGCACCGCATAAGCCAGAGATCCTTATCCCGCAAGCACATCGGGTTGAGGCGGAACTCCATGGTGTACCCTAAGCTCTCACCCGCGCCATATGGCTGCCATACCACCTATGAAATAGGGCAACAATGCAAATTTGATGACTATTTTTCAAGCAAGCATGAGAAAGGACTGAAGTAATGACCTCCTTACCTGCTCAGGCGTAATCGTGTCCAACTTGGCAATGTACTTTTGGTACATGAGATTGACATCGTTCGTCATCTCGGAAACCACATCCCACTTGTAAGCCCAAGTGGGGCGCCGTAATTCGTCTTGTTCATCGGCATACCAAGGATTAAACCTGACGCTCTTTGGGCGTCCAACAGGCAGACGCTCCCAGCTCCATACAGAAAGTAGAAGCAGATTACCACCAATGCCTGCACTATCTGTGATCCTGCAACACGCATCGTCTAGCTACATATGAAAGAAAAACAATGTTAACTTGACAGCAAACTTGCATTGCTAATGAAGAAATGAGTTGATCACAAAACAGACCAACTACCTGTCGGTACAAATAGGCAAGAGTCGCTGAACCCCAGCTCCATTTGCTATCGAAGACGGTCAACGCCTTCAGCCACATCCATGGAGCGTTCTTGCCAGTGGAGTCATGAAACAAAGTCCTCGACACAACATACCACATATACACACGAGCATGTGTTTGGATCACATCATCAGTGGCATCCGGAGGGCACGTCGCAAAGTTATTTTGAATCCACATGAAAGCAGCTCCGGCTGCTTTCCTTTCCCTCTTCTTCTTCTCTTCTCTCTCCTCTACATCAGCCTCAGCCTCGGTAGGAGCCATACCGATAAGAGCAATCATCTGCTCGCGCCACCCATCAGAATCGGTGCTCATACAGAGAGGCCTCCCGTCGATAGCAAGACCAGTGATTAACGAGGCATCCTCGAGCGCCACGGTCATCTCCCCAGTCTGAAGATGGAAACTGTGCGTCTCCGGCCTCCACTGATCAACAAGAGCGGACACCAGTGGAGCGTTCAGATTCGGCGTGGACCGGCTGACCAACAGAATCCACGGGAGTAGTCCTGCCTGCTTGATGTACGGTGTGTACCGCTCATCGTAAGGCATGGCAGGACCAGAGACCCCGTGATACCAAATCTTCAGAGGTTCAAGCTTATGCAAAAAACAAGTAATGACAGATCTGAGAGGGATGGGGGGGGGGGACTAGATGAGGGCGCCGCCGCTGCTCTCTGTCCAGAGAGCGGAGAGGGAAAGAACTGCCTGGTCGGGCTGGGGCGACCGTTCTTAAGTCACTGTGCAGCGCCCGTGTTAGGCGCTGCACATTACAAGTGTGGTGCCTGTGGGGCCGCGCCTGGCCTCGGGCTGCCACGCTGGCAGGAGGTGCGACGCCTAAGGAAAGGACGCTGCACAGTAGGGTGCGGCGCCTAGCTGTCGGGCGTCACACTAAAGAGTCAGCAGAGTGAATTTTTTTTAAGAGCAGGTCAGTTTGTGATTTGATTTCGATCTCAGGTTAAATATGTGATTTCTGTCGCCATTTCCACGACGTTGTTAGCACCGATGGCTTCAGAACATGCAAAGATTGGGCCATAGAATCATAAGATACCACTACTTTTTCTTTGGCATGATCATGACCTGGCTGATGTGTAAGACCCAAAAGAGATTCCAGGTAACTACAGAGGAGATGGCGAGAAGCATCAACTGGGCTGCTTGTCAGGAACATACTGCGGTCAATATCAATCAATATTTCGCATGTGATCCAGAGAAGACACTCTGCATAGCTGAGCCATTTCATTCCATAGGATTCCTGTCATGGAGTATGTACAAATGAAGTGCACGTCAACATGCTTAAGAACTCGAAATTGGCGATGAGAGCAAGCAACATGTACAAAATTAGTTACCTAGGTCAAGCGGTCGTCGAACATTCTATACACTGTGTTTTCGTCGATCAGCACAAACTAGAGCGTATATTTTGACCGAGGCAGACCATAGGTGGCACGTTTTGTCAGTCAGCCCATATGAGATGGACCGGTCCAGCAGGAAATAGCAGAGGATTTTTCTCAAAAAGAAAAGGAAATAGCAGAGGAGTTTAGTTTTCTATTTCAAACTGAGCATAGCAAAGCCACAAAAGGCACGACACATGATAGAAGTCCAAGGCATGAAAAATCTTGGGGATAAATACAACATATTTCGTTCCATAAAAATACTCCCTCCGTCCCAAAATTTTTGTCTTAAATTGTCTAAATACGGATATATCTAGTTAAGTTTTTTTTTGCGAGAAAATTTCCGATCTATTCATCTTCAATCATGGCAGTACAACGAATACCAGAAATAATAAAAATTACATCCAGATCCATAGACCACCTAGCGACGACTACCAGCACCGAAGCGAGCCGAAGGCGCGCCGCCGTCATCGCCCCTCTAGTTAAGTTTTAGTGTTAGATACATCCATATCTAGACAAATCTAAGACAAGAATTTGAGACGGAGGGAGTAGGTCTGTATGATTTTTTATTTATTGAATTGACGTGTCCATACTTTAAATTTGTCTGCGCTTGTCACTGCACGAAAATTCAACTATATATAGTAGGAATAGAGGGGAGAAAGAAAAACAAAAGTACTCCCTCCATTCACAATATAAAATATTTTGAATATCTTAATATGGACTACATGCATATTAAAATGAATGAACAAATACACTAAAACATGTCTATATACATATGATTCGGAAAAATTTATAACATATTATATTTGTGAACGAACGGAGTTTTTCAAGTCTGACGCTAAGTGATCCAATTCTTGTACGATGGGCAATCTAGTGGTGGGGTGCACTTTAATCCTAGAAGAACCTTGCTATACGTATGATAAATTCGTGTCGAACACTCCATACGATTAGAGACAGCCATAGATGATTCAGTTTGTGGGCCCTAGTATTTAGAGATGATCCCAGTCTAATCGTACTGTTGTCCGACGAGAAGGCATCATACGCAGAGTAGTTTCGATCCTAGAACACTGGGTGCACTTTAATCCTAGAACACTGCTATACACAGTGGGGTAGCTAGGGGGTGGCCAGGGTGGTCCATGGACCACTCTAAAATTTCCCCATAGCTTCTATATAGTGTAGTAAAAAAATATTTCTTTGAAAATAAATAAACTTACGTAAATATTTATATTGATGGACCACCTTGGCTTATTAGGCTGGCTACGCCATTGGCTATACAAACAACAATCTTCTGCCTGATTTTCACACGATGGGTTGAATCAGCCATTAGATTGAAACATTTTGCTAATCACCGCCGCTCATAGTAGGTATCGTGCCCGAATTGTATGTGGACCGTCGTGTGTAGAGCACTTCCCTTAATCTCACCTATGCACGGTTTGATTGCCAATGTCGGACGAGAATCATACCTAAGGGGTGGTGTCGTATGTATAGCAGAGTTCAAAGAAAAAACATAGTATGTATCACAACTAGTAGTATCACATTTAGCGTTTGTGGCTCCAGCGCTTGCAGATAAAAAACAGAGGGCGCGTGCGTTCCAATCGGACAACTCATGAGACGGCTGATCCTAGAATCAGCTGGCCGACGTTTAGCACCGGTTTTATTTTGCCTGAATTCTTAATCGTGCACGCGCACGATTTAGTCGAACCGAGCGGCCGCGCTAGACGACAGGTCGCTGTTAGAAACGCCCACTCCCATCCCTTCGATCTCTCTCTCGCCGCTCTGAAAAAAAGCGCCTTATCCAGTCTGCCATCTCTCTCGCCGCTCTGAAAAAAAGACGGAGGTCGATGCCGGCATCGACTCCTTAGGGTCGAAGGTAGAGGCGGCAGAGCGACGGAGTGCGGCGAGTAGGTCGCCCGTGGGGCCGGAGCAGAAGCAACGCCGCCGCCGCCCGCTCCCCTTTTTCTCAGAGCCAGAGAGATGCCGCTGGCGTCGTCGTTGTGGATGGCGGTTTCGTGGTGGTTGTCGAGGTACCTGCTACCTCATCATGTTAAGGGTCACCTGTAAGCAGTAACATGGGCAACTGCCATGGCGCTCGAGCGTCAACAAGGATCGATCGTCAACGCTGTAGTACTCTTTGGATCCCACCCGTAGGTGTCCTTCTCTTTGGATCTTGCTCATTGTTGTTAACTACACCGATTAGGCCTCACCTAATTCAGCTTCTTTGAATAGATGCTCACCTAGATCCACCATCTCTCCGCGACCTCAACATCAACTGGAGCCGCGTGCTTTGATGTGCGTGTGCGTGAATTGATCCATGCATCGTGTGCCTTGTCGTTGTGTGCTTTATCCGTGTGCGTTGTTCGGCCGATGGTGCGTTGCTTAGTAACATTTGTGGAGGATAGTACTAAGAGTGTAGGAGGTTACCGCCACCAGGCTGGATCCGTCCCTTTTTTATTGAATGAAAATACACATCCATATTCATTTATGTTTGTGCTCAATTGGCTTGTAATGTAGACTACTTGCACACACATTGATGTTTAGTTGGCTTGTAATGTAGTCTAATTGCACACACGTTAATATTTAGTTGGCAGGAAGACTAGTTGCACACACATTAATGTTTAGTTGACAGGAAGACTAGTCGCATACACATTGATGTTTAGTTGGTTTGTAATGTAGTCTAGTTGCACACACATTGATGTTTAGTTGGAGGAAGACTAGTTGCACACACATATGCTCAGTTGGCTTCTAATTTAGTCTAGTTGCACACACATTGATATTTAGTTGGCAGGACACTAGTTGCACATGCATGCACAATTGACGCGACAATATAGTCTAGTTGCACACATGTTGATGTTTAGTTGGCAGGACTATTGGCACATACATATGCTCAGTTGCCGCGGTAATGTTGCACACCCATTGATGTTTAGTTGGCAAGACTAGTTACACACATATATGCTCAGTTGCCGTGACAATGTAGTCTAGTTGCGCACATGTTGATATTTAGTTGCAGGGCTATTAGCACACACATATGCTCAGTTGGTGCGGCAATATAGTCTACTTGCACACACATTGATGTTTAATTGGCAGGAAGAATAGTTCGTCGAAACATCCCCATGCGGGGTCAATTTTTGAAGAGCACATCGCGAGGGTTCCAACGAGAAAAACGAATCTGAATTTCGACACGTGGTTTAAAAGACATGTCTTTTATTATTTTGAAAATCCAAAAATTAATGCACAAAGGACGAACACGAGGAACACTAATTTAGCGGCATGCAAACATCCATCACGTAAGAAGAGACCACATAAAATGATTAATTAATAATGTCCTTTTAGCATTTTTGAATTACAGTAATTTTACCTTTTTAGTATATGGTAGGGACCAGACGTGCTGCTTTTTCTGGGACCAGGGCCGGCCACTCGCGAGCGCTAGCGAGCCCTTGGCCGCCAGCTAGACGCGTCCCTTATTTTGATGTTTAAGCCAAACTCATGGGTAGCTGTGGTTGGATGCACGATGTGTTCCGCTCAATTGCCACTGGTTTTACTGACGCCGAATACAGGGTGGGGCTTCCCATTAAAAAAGAAAAGATGTTGCATAAGTCTTAATGAGTGAGTGGCTATTGCGCTCTTCAATGTCTTGTATGGCGAGGGCAGTTGCTTTTCTTTGCTGTTGGTTCATTGCAATTTTCAATCACTGATGGGCAGCTAACAATCAGAGGAAGAAGAAGACTAGTATGCTTTTTTATTGTAATTTTATTTTTTACTGGTCGTTCTACGTCCAGTTGTCTATCCATTATACTGGCCTTTGTTTTCCTCCATGATAATCAGATTTAAGATGCCTTTGGGTGTCTTTATTTAAAAAAAAACGTGGAAAATGCCGCTACAATTTTTTGTCGGTATATTATACTCTGCTACATCACTACGTGCGCTACACGTATGTACTTACTTCTTATTTAAAGCTAAATATAAACATGACCCAGATCTCTCTAAATCAAAACACATGCATCCATTCCATCATCTTCTTCTTATCGACGATTCCACGGCCCGGAAGGCTTGGAAGACCCGAGGAGGAATCCCATGAAGAACCACCACCATCCGTTGCACTCGTTGTCTGCCCGATGATAATAATGACTCTGCGATGGATCAAGGAGATGAATAGTTAGCTAGGTCAAGCCACGGGAGTTACCGGACTGACCGTTTCCGCCGCTGTAGGTCTGGCGTTATGCCGCTCTAGCTTTCTCCCCTGTTCCTCTCTCTCTCTCTCCAGATTCTTCTTTTCCCCTCTTCTTACTTCCTTTCTTTGATTCTCAGCTTCTTTTCTTTGCCATCTCCATTCTCCCGGTTGTTCTTTCCTTCTCTGGTTGCTTTTCTCGCCTCCTCTTGACTTTTCCCCTTTTGCTAGTTCGTGTTTGAGATGGAAAGACAAAGGGATATGCAGGAGGCAGATTTGGGAGGAGAGGAAGTGAATAGGGCTTCCATGGTCCATCCTCGGGCCGAAAGACCTGATCCTGGGATTGAGATCAATATGCAAGCGCTATCAATCCATGAGCCACAGATCTTTCATGTTCAAGCGGGGCAGCAGATGCAAGAACAGGGTCAAGATGCAGAGTTTAATATTCTTATGAAGCTTGCAGCTACAGGAGGTACAGTTAGAGTTCTTTCTCTTCAAGCAGTACAACAATCTATGGCTAGAGCATGGAGAGACAACTATTATGGAATCTCACAGCTATCAAGATACATCTTTGTTGCACATTTTCGCTCCTTGGAAGCTGCTATGTTTGTAATTACCCGTCAGCCGTGGAGTATGGGTTTAGACAACTTCTTGATTGAGTGGATGGATCTGGAGGATCGTGGCAAAAATATTCAGGATTAAAAGTTTGATACTATTTATGTGACCATCCGTGTTTATGGAATTCCTATGAGGTTCAGGTCTCAAGATCTTCTAGTCAATATTTTACAAAGTGTTGGTCAGCTTTCTGAATTTCATCCCTTAAGTCAGTCCATGATCTCTGCAAGGCAGGAGTATATGTGGGGCACCATCAGGGCTAAGGTCAGAAAACCAGTTAGAGATAAAGTTTGGGTTTCCTTTGCTAAGGATTCTGCTGGTTGGGCTTATTTGTTCTATGAGAGGATTGGTAGGATTTGCACTTTTTGTGGGGTTATGTTCCATAGTGTCCAACACTGTACTGCTAGAAACAGTTTGCTTATGTCAAGAAGCAGATTGCAGATTTCTTTGGAGCAAATTTCGCCAAATAGGTTTGGCCAATGGATAACTAGTGTGGGGCTGATTCCTGGACATTCAGGAGCTAATTTCCAGGAAGATTTGACTTCATTCTCTTCCTTTCTTAACCCACAGTTAGCCAGATTACAGAAGCAATTCATGGAGGATTCTAAAGGAAAAGATAAGGTGTCAGAAGGAGTTCAAGATAATGATAATTACAAAGAATTATCTCTCAAGGAAATTAATGAGCATATTAGAAGAATGGAAGGGCCAAGCTCATCAACAAATCCTGAGTTGCAGATCGCTCAAAAGCAGAATGTATCTAATATAGTTATACCTTCATCTTCAGTATCAGATTTGGGCCATCAGACTTCCCCAAACAATCAACTGCTTCTGGGTCAGGGATGTACTAGGACTCAACATCCTCCAGCTATACCTTTGTCTTCATCATTACATACCTCTTGTCAGCATGATCTTGCAAATCTTCTTCCTCATTCAAATATTTCTAATGTTCCAACTCAGTCTGCTGCTCACATCACTCAGGCTCCCCCTATCTCTGCTATTCATGCAACTTTGATAGACAAACATCTTAGTGGGAGTACAAATATTAATCCCATTCATACCCGCGTAGTTTCTTCATCTCCCCCTTCACCTCTCAGATCCAATCCCAAGAGGCCGTCCGAGTCGTTGCTTGGTGTTCCCCTTCCTCCGGCGAAGAAAGTGATTCCTCATGGTGCGCGGGAGAATTCAGATAAGATTCCTGGGTCAGCCGCCCTCAGTCCCATTCCCAACTCTGGTTCCCAGGCTTTACAAAGTTCAAGCCTTCTTGGAGCGCCTCCTTCTAGGCCACTTCTTCTTGGTCAGCCATCTCCAGCTGGTGGTTTGGGGTCTGCCTTAGAGGCTTTTGCTGGTGATGGTGTCCAACCTGCTTGAAGCACTCACAGTGAAGAACCAATGTCTGGCAACGCGGTTCCTGGACCTACTACTTCTCAAGGGAGCCGCCTTCGGTCTGGAGGTAGCAGATGGGACATTCCTCCAGCTGGGGGATCTCGTGGTATGCGTTCCCATCCTCACGGGGTTCTTCGCTATCGTCCTGGTTCTTCCACCTGGAAGCGTGACAACAGCACCATTCAAATGGGTAGTACCATTAATTTGACTGGAATCAAAGGAAAGAATTTGGGAAGCATGGATTTAGACACCAATGTTGTAAAAGGCGGATCAGCTATGGCCTTTGGCCAAGAGAAAGGAGGAAATTATGATCCATGGCCCTTGCGATCTCCTTCGCAGGCTGTCAGTACAGGTACAGTTAGTGCCCGTCAAGAGGCTTTCTCTCCTGCTGCCATTGATCGCCTCCACCACATGGATTTCGATGTTGGTCAAGATATGTGTGGTTCCGAAGCTCAAAGAACAATGGAGAATCTGAATGACTTTAATAACTCTTGCCAAGGGGACAAAGCGGCTTTCAGGAATGATCAGTTGGGAGAAGACATGGAGTTTGACTCTGAAGCAGAAAAGAACATGACTGATTCTTTTTCTCGGGCAGCGGCGCATGGCCCTAACGCGCCTCGGGCGCCATGAAAGCCATAGCTTGGAATTGTCGAGGTATGGGTCGGGACCTCGGCAATGATCGTATGTTGTTCCTGGCTAATCTGATCCGTTCTACTAAAGCTCAGGTAACCTTTATTTCTGAAATTAAATCTTCCAAGGTTCGATCGGTGGATCTTGTTAATAGATTTGATATGGCTAACAGCTTTGTTGTTCCTTCTAGAGGTGCTTCTGGAGGACTCTGGCTTATGTGGAATGACGATATTAAAGTTTCTGTTCATAGCGCCTCTTTTCACTATATCCTAGCGAATGTAGTTCATCAAGCATCGGGTGTTCACTTCTGTTTGATTTGTATATATGGTGACCCCTATCATAAGCAGACTAGTACTATTTGGAGTCAAGTTTCTACTTTTGTGTATGATAATCTGGGCAAGCCCATGATGTGTATGGGAGACCTTAATGATATCTTGTATGATACTGATGGTTGCAATGGTAGTGTAAATTATTACCGTATGTCGTCTTTTCGGTCTCTTGTTAAAAACTGTGGGTTTTTTGATATTGGTTTTAGTGGACCTGCGTGCACTTGGCGTAATAGGCAGCACAATGCTAATCCTATTTACAGACGCTTGGATAGATGTCTTGTTAATTCTGATTGGTGTGCACATTTTCCTAATACGAAAGTTCTCAATTTGCCTATCATTCTCAGTGATCATGCTCCCATTCTTATTTCCACAGATGGTAACTTTGTTAAGCCAAGGCAAATGTTTAAATTTGAAAATTGGTGGTTGCTTGAAAAAGATTTTAGTAACTTTGCTAGATCTGCCTGGAATAATAGTGCATCTGCTTCTTTTGTAGCAAAATCTTCTTCTTTGGCAGGTTCCTTAAAAAAATGGTGTAAAAAGAAAAAGCCCTTCCAGCAAGAACTTTTGGAATTAGAGACTAGCATCAATCAGATTCAGCAGCTACCACTGCACCAGCAAGATCATAACTTGGAAAACTCTCTTATTCTCAGGTATGAGCACACCCCCTCTAAACTTAATCAATTTTACAAACAGAGAAGCAAGAAGGGTTGGGCCATTGGGGGTGATCGTAACACTAAGTTTTTTCATCAGGCTGTGATCAAAAGAAGGAAAAGGAATACTATTTGTTCAATTAAAGATGAGAATGATGTGTTGCACTTCAAGCCTAGTTCTATTACTAATACTTTTGTCAATTATTTTAGATAGATCTTCTCCTCAACAAATGTTAACATTGGAAAACCTTTTCTCACCACTCATTTACCTGAGAACTCTTTAGATCCCACTTATTCTATTCCTGCTAAACATGAAGTCTTGCAGATTTTGAAAGATATGAAGCTTAATGCTTCTCCGGGTCCGGATGGATTTAATGTTGAATTTTATTTGGCGGCCTGGGAGTGGATAGGAGAGGAAGTCACTCAGCTTGTGGTAAGCTTTTATCAAACTGGTATCTTACCTCCTCATATAAATGATACTAATATCGCTCTTATTCCGAAAAAGTTAGTGCCTCAGGTTCCTATGGATTTTCGCCCTATTAGTCTTTGTAATGTCGTTTATAAAATCATTGCTAAATCATTGGCTAATAGAATTAAACCTCATCTTCCTGATTATATTGATCCTACTCAGCAAGCTTTTATTGAGGGTAGAAGAATTAGTGATAATATCATCATTGCTCAAGAGATTACTCACACTTTCTCTCTTAAATCGTGGAAACATCAAGCTTTCATGCTGAAAATTGATCTTGCTAAAGCTTTTGATCGCCTAGAATGAAATTTCATTGTGTCTGCTCTCACACGTAAAGGGTTGCATCGTCATTTCATTAACTTGATATATGCATGCATTTCCTCGCCTACTTTCTCTGTGCTCATTAATGGCCAGCCTTCTCATAAATTTAGAAGTTCTAGAGGTATTCGTCAGGGCTGTCCTATGTCTCCTTATTTGTTTGTTATTGCCATTAATGAGCTCTCTCTCGCCCTTAATGAAGCTCTAGCTGCTCAACATCTACAAGGAATTTCGCTTGGACCAAATTGCCCTCCTATCCATTCTCTGTTGTTTGCAGATGATCTGTTGGTTTGTGGCCAAGCTAATATGCAGGAAGCAAATTCTATGGTCAACTCATTCATCACTTTTGTTCTATTTCAGGTCAAACTCCAAACTGGGCCAAATCGGCTATTCTTTTTAGTACTCATGTCAGTCAATCTGCTATACAAGAGATTAAGCAAGTTTTTCCTGTTTCTACCATGAACAACAATTTCACTCATCTTGGTCATCCTCTTATTCTTCCTGCTAAAAATAGAACTGTTGCATACAACTTTGTTCTGGATAAATTCATGAATAAATTGCCGGCTTACAAAGCTAATATGCTTTCTCATGCTGCTAGGCTTGAATTGATTCGTTCTGTTTTCTCTGCTATTCATGTTTATTATATGGCTAACATTTTGTTCACTAAGAAGTTTATTACAAAACTTACTGCTATTATTAGGAATTTCTGGTGGACAGGTGTTAGGGAAAAGGATTCCAGAAGAAGCCTTTGCCTTAGAGCATGGAAAGACATATGCGATTCTAAGAAAGAAGGTGGGCTGGGCATAAGGAATTTGCAGGCTATTAATGAGAGTCTCATTATTGCAGCAGCTTGGAGAATTGCTAAATCACCTTCTTCTCAGTTGTACCTCATTCTCAAAGCTAAATACTTTCATGACTCTTCTATTTGGACAACAATTTCTTCTCTGCCTAAATCAGCTTTCTGGACTTCCGTTTTGAAAATGCTTCCCAAGTTGAAAGATCATTCTTTTTATCAATTAACCCAAGGTAATATCTCTATTTGGAGCACACCATGGTGCAGTCTTTGGGCCTCTATCCATGATCATCTTATTATTCAAGAGCCTGGCTTCATGTATCCTTCTTTAGTTAGGGACCTTTGGCTTCCTGGTCAAAAAGCTTGGAATTCTGCTCTTGTTAATTCTCCTTTTCAGCATCCATTGGCCTCTGTGATTCTCCAAACGGACATTATCTATGATGATGGTCCAGATCTGCTTTGTTGGGATCTTTCTTCTAATGGTATTTGTTCTTCTAAATCTGCTTATAAATTTTGTTTGCAGGAAATTCATGAAAATCCCATAAATGCTCCTTCTTCAGTGTCTTTGGAGGTGAAGGACTTGCTTAAGTTGATCTGGAAACAAAAATAAATGCTACCCAGAGTTAAAACTTTTGCTTGGAGACTCTTTCGGAAAGCTTTGCCTACAGGTTTAAGGGCGAGTCGTTTTTCCACTCATATTTCTCAGGCTTGTTGTAGGTGTGGTAAACAAGAGGATGAATTCCATTTGTTCTTTTTATGTGATTTTGCTCGTGCGGCATGGTTCTCCTCTCCTTGGTTCATTAGATCAGATGTTTTAATTCAAGGCCATACTAATTTGCATTCCTCTATTTCTACCTTTCTTCGAATGTCTCATCCTCATGTCTCTATTGAAAATATTCTTAATTTTTTGTGGTGTCTTTGGAAGGCTAAAAATGATTTTCTTTTTGATCGGAAAAAAGCCCTCCCTCATCATGTGCACATTGTTGCAAAAGCCTTTTCTTATGATTTATATGATGTTTCTAATCATATGCCTAGCTTGCAGGAGGTGCCTCAAGTTCAACTTTCTCCTAATCAACTTCCTCTGCAGGGAAAGACTCTTAAATCTGATTTGCTCGTTCTTGGTCCTAAAATATACTCTGATGCAGCTTTCAGATGTAAGAAAGTTCCAGGATTGGTGCAAGGTTCGGTTGCTATTGGAGTTGGAATCTATCTTTCCTGGCCTCAAGATCAAATTGAAGTAAATGTGCAAATTCAGGCTTCAGCTCCAGCTACATCTTCTCCAATACAGGCAGAAGCATTTGCACTTTCTTTTGCGGCTCATCTGGCTAACAGGCTTAACATTATGCACCCAACTTTTCTTATGGATTGTCTATCCTTGGCCTCATTAGCTGCACCGGGTGAGATTGTGGAAGCCAATACCCCATGGAGTATCCGGAAACTTTTGGGTGATTTCTTCAAGCAAGTGTCAAATTTGCAACCTCAAGTGTTTCATATTTCTAGGGAAATTAATGGAATCGCTCATAATGTAGTTCACAGGATCTATGTTCTAATGTTGAACCTGAAATATGTTGCTTTGCTTCAGCCCATAGACATATATCTTGCCCTGTTGTTTCTCTCCTACATACATTTCAGGTTCAGGGCTTTGTAATTCATGCTGTAAGATGCTACTGAGCTGAATGAATTTGGCGCTTCGTGCGCCTTTTGTTGTTCAAAAAAAAAAAAGCCACGGGACGGGACGGGATCGGATGAAAAATAAGGGGCAGGGAGGAGGGAGGGCATCGGGATGGGAGACGGACGTTGCTGGAGAAGGGGCGATGAGGAGCTGCTGGCCGCGGCGCCGCTGCCGTGGCCGCACGGCGCCCGGGGCCGAGGAGGCCGCGGTGCAGCAGACGCCCGAACGCCGGCATCGACATGCCTGCTCTTCTTTCTTCCTCTTGCTTTGCTTGTCCCTCCCGTGAACACGATCGATGCAGCTCGACTCAGCTTTGGACGAGTAGCTAGCTATCTGTTTGCTTGCTTAAATATTACAGCTAGTACTACTACCGGAGGCCGATACGTACGTGTGGTGTGCAGGTCCAGCTCGACTCGGGATTGGACTCCTGCTCCAACATACCGACCCGTATCCGATACGGAACATCCAAAGCATCGGCGGTCGAGTCGGACTGGACGATGTCCATGTCGCGACTCGGGGGAACGTGCTCTGGAGTTCGAATCCCTCATAGGCTACGATCTTCGTACGATACTGCACATATTTATCTGGCCATTCAATCAATGGGTGAGAGCTGTGTCGTAGGCATCTGCAATTGTATTGTGTTACTGAAAGGAAAGGAGTTGTGTCATACGGCCATCTACGACAACCCATCATATATATGCTAAAAAACCAGTACTTCATTCAAATTGGCTGCTATATACTCCGTCGTTTTCTTTATATAAGGTGTATTTATTTTTTGATAAAATTTCACTATGTAGGGTGCAATTTTTATCGTTCCTCGTAATTCCATCGTTAGCCCTTCAAAAACAGGAAAGTATCACTCCTTTGATTGTATGCATCTCTTCTTGTAAAGAGAAAAAGGAAAATATCTCTCTCCCGATTGTGTGTATCTCTTACTTTCCTAGCCTAAATGATTTAGTTGCGGCGGCTAGGGTTTCCATGTCCTCCCTGGCGATCTAATCGCGAGAGAGTCTCTACCCAATACCCTCGCATCCCCTATGTAGGGTTTCCCCGTACGCACCGAGGGAAGTCTCCCCCAGCCTTGCTGCGATGGAACCGGCGGCGGACGCACAGTCCGGTACGAGCGGCGGCAGCGGTGCCGCCATGAGATCGGATCTTGATGAATTCATGGAGCAGTTGAACTTAGAGGATGAAGTCTTTGATGATCTGGTAATCGATGAGAACGACCCGGAGATCAATGAGAGCGTCAGGTGGCTAGCCCTAGCTAGGGTTCATACGGACAAAACCTTCAGCCCGGCGGCCTTCTACAAGGAGATGCGGGCGGCATGGAATCCTGCACAACACGTGAATTTTCGCCCGGTTGGCCCGAACCTGTTCGTTGTTCAGGCCGCGTGCCTCGACGACTGGGAACAGATGATCGAACAAGGCCCATGGCTGTTTAGGAACTTCTTGGTGCTGATGTGTCCCTATGATGGTTTCACGAAGGCAGAGGAGGTGCCTATGGTGTATATGCCCGTTTGGCTCCAGATTCATAAACTTCCGGAAGGTTTCTGTAAGAAAGGCATTGTGGAACATCTGCTTAGGAACTCTGGGAAGATTTTGGAGATGAGGTTGAACAGAAACACACGCGGGGACTATGTGAGAATCAGGGTACGCCATGATGTGCATCAGCCTCTCACCAAGTTCATCAGTATTGTAAGAGGAAAGGAGCGTCAGGTCTTCCTAGTGCGTTATGAGAAACTTGCTCGATTCTGCAGTGTATGTGGCATCATAGGCCATGAGTTCAAGGAGTGTGGTAACGGGATCCATGAGGAGAAAAACAAGAAGTTTGGCGCGTGGCTATGTTCTGATGGCCCTAATAAGCCACAGCCGGAAAGTGGTAATTGGGGGAGCGAGCAGAAACCTGACTACACGCCCAGCCGTGTGAACAAGCCACCAAAGCAGGTTGATCCTAAAACGCTAGACACAACTACAAGCCCGTCGAAGGCCTCTCACACACTCATGCAAGTCGATCCATCTGTGCGGAAGCGACTTGCGATGGATGAGGCGGGTATGGGTAACAGGACTGGATGCACCATGGTCCCTCCTGGTGTCCTCACATTGACCCTTGGGAAAGGGGAAGAGGGTGATGATGTACAGTCACCAACTAGTAGCTCCGGCAGTAAGCGTGCAAAAACTGTCTCTGAAGATGCTTCTGATGTTCGATTGGCGGCCTCCCTCGAGGAGGAACGCCGGGTACAATGAGTTCTCTAGTATGGAACTGTCGGGAGGGGGGGACCACCGTACAGTTCGCGAGGTTTTGGCCCTCTGCAAAGCCAATTCTCCGGGGCTGGTTTTTCTTTCTGAAACTAGACAAGCCTCAAGCAAGATGGAGAAGATCAAGTTTAGATTGCAGATGAGAGGATTTGCAGGCGTATCCGGTGATGGGCTTAGTGGGGGCCTGGCCCTCTATTGGGATGAAAATTTACAAGTGACAATTTTGGACTCGTGTGCACGGTATATAGACGTGCGTATTGTAGATGGAGCAAATGATAAAACATGGAGGACGACCTATGTGTACGGAGAACCACGGGTGGAGAACAGACACCGTATGTGGAGTGCTCTGTCAAATTTACGTGCCACCTCCTCGGAGCCATGGCTAGTGTGTGGGGATTTTAATGAAGCCATGTGGCTACATGAACACCTTTCTCATACTCAACGATCTAAGGTTCAAATGCAGCAGTTCAGGGATTGTCTACTGGCCTGTGAATTAATGGATTTGGGGTTCTTTGGGATCCCGTATACATATGACAATGGACAAGTTGGCAACAGAAACGTCCGGGTTCGGTTGGATAGAGCATGCGCTGATGAAGCATGGAAGGATATGTTTCCCTTTACTCAGATTGATCATTTGGCTCGTCTTGCTCAGACCATTGTCCATTGATGGTTCAGTTATCGCATGTGGAGATGCCTAAAAACAGAACTGCGGCCAGGTATGAGATCATGTGGGAGCGGAACCCGGCACTGGCTTCGGTCATCACAGACCGGTGGGGGCAAAGCAAGCCAAGAGGAACTCTTGGTGCCATTTGGGATGCGCTTAAGGAGATGATGGTGAAGTTGCGTTCGTGGAGCAAGGAGAACTTTGGTCATGTCACGTCTGAAATCGAAAAACTCCGGAGGCAGCTAGCTGACTTGCAACTCCAAGATGCGGACAGATCATTGATAAAGCAGAAAATGTACCAATTAGATGAATTGCTCTATAGAGAAGAGATGCTATGGTTACAGCGGTCGAGGATCACTTGGCTAAAAGAGGGAGAGCGGAATACTGCATATTTGCACCGACGGGAGGTGTGGCGTGCGTGCCGGAACTATATCCAACGCCTGCGCAAAACTGATGGTTCTTGGAGCACTGTACCGTCAGATATGGAACGCATGGCGAGCTCATATTTTTAGGAAGTGTTCACCAAAGATGAGACACTTACACCTACGGATGTGCTTGAAGGTATAACTCCTAAAGTGACACAGGGAATGAATGATATGTTGTGTGGGCCATTTTCAGAGGAGGAAGTGTCTAATGCCCTGTTTCAGATCGGCCTGATCAAAGCGCCGGGCACGGATGGCTTGCCGGCTAGGTTCTTCCAGCACAACTGGGTTGTTCTGAAGACAGAGATTATTGCTGTAGTTTGGACTTCTTTAAGTCAGGAAATATGCTAGAGGGAGTGAATGATACGGCCATCGTCCTTATTCCAAAAGTTCCTCACCCTAAGGAACTAAAGGATTTCAGACCGATAAGTCTATGTAACGTGCTGTATAAAATCGTGTCTAAGTGCTTGGTCAATCTTTTGCGGCCGTTGTTGGGTGAGTTGATCTCAGAAAATCAAAGTGCATTCATTCATGGGAGGCTTATCTTAGATAACTCTATCATTGCTTTTGAGTGCATCCATCATATACAAACTATGAAAACAAACAGTCCTGCTGCTTGTGCTTACAAGTTGGATCTCCTGAAAGCATATGATCGTGTAGATTGAGAGTTTTTGGAGCAAGCCCTAATTAAGTGGGGGTTCTCGATGGAGTGGACTACATGGATAATGGCCTGTGCGAAGTCTGTCAAATACCCGGTCAAGTTTAATGGAAAGTTATTGGAGTCGTTTTCTCCATCTCGGGGACTAAGGCAAGGTGACCCCCTGTCTCCCTTCCTCTTCCTGTTTATTGCTGACGCTTTGTCCTCCTTGTTATCCAAGTCAGTGAATGAGGGAGAGTTGAAGGGGGTTTCGATCTGCCATGGAGCTCCAGTCATATCTCATCTATTGTTCGCAGATGATACTATGTTATTGTTTGAAGCGACGAGTAACTAAGCAACCACTGTAAAAGGTTTGTTGAACACTTATGCCAGAGCGACGGGTCAACTTATCAACCCCGAAAAGTGTTCCATCCTTTTTTCAGACAACTGTGCTGAGGAGGTGGCGGAGGAGATGAAGGGTATTTTGGAGGTGACACAACAAGTTTTTGAGCCGAAGTACCTGGGCTTACCTGTACCGGAAGGAAGAGTACATAAAGGGCAATTTGAGACCGTGAAGGACAGGCTTAGGAAAAGATTGGTTGATTGGAGTGAACAGTACGTGTCATCGGGAAATAAGGAAATCTTGATTAAGGCGGTGGCACAAGCAATACCAACCTATGTGATGAGTGTCTTCCATCTGCCGGCGTCCGTGTGTGACGATTTAACAAGGTTGATGAGACAGTATTGGTGGGGAGTGGAGAATGGCAAGAGGAAGATGGCCTGGCTCAGCTGGGATAAGATGATCCTACCCAAGGATATGGGGGGCATGGGGTTTAGGTACATGCGTGCTTTCAACCAAGCGTTACTTGCGAAACAAGCTTGGAGATTACTACACGCCCCGGACAGTCTATGTGCTCGCTTGCTACGAGCAAAATATTGCCCAAACGGTAATCTGTTGGATACGATATTCCCGTCCAGCTCTTCTGTGGTCTGGAAAGGGATCACTCATGGCCTGGAACTATTGAAAAAAGGCTTGATATGGAGAGTTGGAGATGGCACAATGATCAGAACTTGGAGGGATCCGCGGATACCCAGGAGGCACGATTTCAAACCAATAACTCCAAAAAGAAACTGCAGATACAATTGGGTGGCTGATTTTTTGGAGGATTCAGGAGCATGGAATGTGAACAGGCTAAGCAGTACTTTTGGTAAATGGACGTCGGTGAAATTTTGAAGATTCGTACATCACCTAGAGGAGGGCAAGATTTTTTGGCTTGGTTCCCGGAAAAGAGTGGATGTTTTACGGTTAGAAGTGCTTACCGTCTCGCTACATCTGATGGGCAATCAGGTTTGGGGTCGTCTAGTGCGGCTCCTGACGGACACCGGGCGAGCTGGAGGCGTATTTGGAACGCTAACTTGCCCCTAAAGATGCGAATACTAGCCTGGAAAGTGGTGTCCGGGGCTTTAGCCATGAATGCATGCAAGAAGTATAGACACATTGCCACTAGGGACACTTGCCCGTTGTGTGGCTTAGAGAAGGAGTCAAGCTTCCATGCTCTCATCACATGCAATCATGCGCAATTACTGTGGACTCAAATGCGCTAGGTTTGGCCTTTGCCAGACAATTAGGTTCTGAAGGACGCCGGGAAGGATTGGCTTCTCAATATCTTGATGAACTGCGATGATGCTATGAGGGACTGCACAATCATGCTCTTGTGGAGAATTTGGTCGCTTCGCAATGATCTCACCCACGCTAAGTCAATTCCAACGACCGCAGCGACGGCAGATTACCTTCAGAGCTACATGTCCTCCATACAACTTGCCAGAAGGTATACTAAAGAAGAAATAATCAAAGGTAAAATGTCAACTTTCGTTGCAAACCCAGCTACTGCACGAACACCTACACCGGTGTTACCGTGGCCAAGACCTTCGCCTGGTCAGACCGCACTGTCGGTCCACGGTGCTTTCTAGGAGGCGGATGGATCAGCAGCAGCGGGGATGGTGCTGAGAAGAAGTGACGGTAGCGTCATCTTTGCGGCGTATCGGTGTATTTTCAATTACAATGACGCCCTAGAAGCTGAACTACATGCTCTAATGTAAGGGATGGCACTCGCTATTGAGCACGGTGAGGGGCCTGTTATTGTTCAGACCGACTCTTCAGAAGCATTCATGGCATTGAGAGGGGACAGTCTTTGGTATTCTGCTTATGGACATTTGGTGGCTGAGATTCAGCGTCACATGGGTGTAAGAGAGTCTATTCCGTCGAAAATTAAGCGTGAACAAAACAGGGTAGCAGATCGATTGGCTACGTATAGTCGTACGGAGAGTACTACTGTTGTATGGCTAGGTAGAGGCCCACCTTGTGTGGAGGGACTATTGCCTCTTGATTGTAACCCTGTGATATTGGAATAAAATCTCTTTTACCCTCGCAAAAAAATGATTTAGCCAAGGTTAAGTTCGTCCTAACATGTGTATAATTATGTGATTTAGTTACCGTGCCGAACATAATATACCTTACATGAAAGAATGGAGGGAGTACTAGTTGTGATACATATATTTTTCTTTGAACTATGTTATACATACGACACCACCCCTTAGGTACGATTCTCGTCCGACATTGGCAATCAAACTGTGCATAGGTGAGATTAAGGAAAGTGCTCTACACACGACGGTCCACGTACAATTCGGGCTAACATGTGTATAATTATGTGCCTTGGTTACCGTACCGAACATAATACACCTTACATAAAGGAATGTAGGGAGAATGCATGTGGTAAACCGTCTTCGACCTATTCTATCCGAACTAATTTCAGAGAACCAAAGTGTTTTTATTTCAGGGAGACTAATCACGGACAACTCTATTATTGTGACATCTTCAACATGTTTCGAGTTAAATCAAGTGCACGCGATTTTTTTCGGCATGCAATGCTTTTTCTTTTTTCTTCATGTTTTCATTCACAAGTAGAAAAACCCTCATTCGTCCTGGTTCTTGAGGGCCATTTGTCCCGGTTCTCGTACCGGGACTAAAGGGTCGTTACTAAACCCCTGTCCCTTTAGTTCCGGTTCATCCAGAAACCGGGACAGATGGGGCTCCACGTGGCCGCTACTGCTTGCCCAGGCAAGGGGGCCTTTTGTCCCGGTTGGTGCCACCAACCGGGACCAAAAGGCTT
>NC_041391.1:702687452-702697631 GCF_002162155.2 Triticum dicoccoides | reverse complement strand
AATGAAACTCAACAGAAATGATGGTAATAAAATAAACTTGTGAATATTTTTGCTTACGCACTTCATATTGTTTTTTAGAGTAGCCCCGCCTATTCTTGGCCGTCGCGTTGTAAATGAACTCGCAAACGTAGTATCCACAATAATTATTCCCGGGTTCCTGCCACAAGCACTTTACGAGAAATAGACACTACTAGGGAAAAGCCTATACACAGAATCTTACCAGCAACGCGCTTTAAAATAAGGCGCTGCTGCTACTTAGCAGTAGCGAGGTCAAGCTTAACTCGCTGCTGAAATAAATATAGCAGTAGCGCGCCCGCTCAAAGACGCGCTACTGATATAATTCCCACGAGGCCGCCGCGAGGCTAGTTCTAGCAGCAGCGCGTTGTCATGAAGAGCGCTACTGCTACGTAGCATAGTAGCAGCGCATTTCACCAATAAGCACTACTGCTAAGTTTACTACAAAAATTTAGTCCCACCTCGCTCCGTGAAGAGAGTTTCTACCACCTTAAGTATGTTACTTCTCAAACATTGAGAAGCACTTGGTCTTCATTGAACTCTATGTGTAGAATTTGTGACCGCAATATGAGTCTTCAGCGGTTCCTAAACCGGTGAGGACTCATATTGACAAATCAGATTGTACACAAAAATATCGTTGATGATCAATGTATTTTTGATACATTGAAGTCTATTTTTACATGCTGACACATAGCAGTAGCGCTTCTTTGTGAAAGGCGCTGCTGCTAGGTAGTTTAGCAGTAGCGTCTTTCTCTATAGCGCGCTACTGCTAAGCCATTCCATCCCCCCTCTTCTCTATCCGATCCACTCACACTCACACACTCACTGGATCCCTTCTCAACCCCCCACGCCGGTCCTCCACCGTCGCCCCTCCTCCCTCTGCGCCGTCGTCACCTCCTCCTCCTTGTTGGACTCGGTACCGGCCTCCTCCTCCGTCCTCCCTCCACTCGCCGCTGGCCGGGCCCTCCTCGCTCCGCCTTCCTCCTCCGTCCTCCCTCAACTGGCCGCCGGCCGGCCCCTCCTCGCTCCGCCTTCCTCCTCCATCCTACTCTCTTCTCCCTCCTCGAGTCGCCCCTCCTTCTCCCTCCTCCCTGCTACATTTTGATTTAGTAGGCTAGTTCATATGCAACATTTTGATTTAGTTGATATGATTTAGTTGATTTAGTAGGCTAGTTGATTTAGTTGATTTAGAACATTTTGATTTAGTTGATTTAGTAGGCTAGTTCATATAGTTGATTTAGTATGCACCATTTTATTGTTATTTTTTCTGTACATGGATAGGTAGATGCTTTTGTTTTTTTGTAATAAGTTACTTTTTGGCAAAATGTAGGTGATACCTTGTCATCTAATATGTTACTAGATCTTAGGATTATAATTGTCCATCAAATTGCTTCTCGCGGAAGAACCAAAAATATCACATGCTACTGTTTTTCTTTCCTGTGAAGTGGATCATTAATCCTTTGCCCATATTGCTTTAGGAAAAATGGCGCCACCACCACCACCACTATGTCGACTATGCAAGTCAAGGTGCGCCAGCAGCCTTGCAATTGGCAAGTTGTTCGGCATCTACTTCCAGCCGAGTTTTCATCATGTGGCGGTAAGAAATTAGATGAAATGTAATAACTATTTCATTTTTAGTGTTGGCATTACTGCATTGTGTCATTTTGCTTATTTTACACAGATCATCCCATGCAATGTGAGGTTGAAATTCAACAAGCTGACAGGAGACGCTGTGACATTTGAGGCTCCCGGGGGGCCGTACACTATGGAGGTAGAGAAAGGACGCAATATGTCGCAGATTGGAGGATATGGATGGGCCCGTTTCGTCGCCCGCATGTGTCTTACTAGTGGTGAGTTGATCAGCTTCTCCTTCAGAGCAGAAAGACCCAAGCTGGCTGTCATTTATCTCAACCTGGTGGAAGATGATGAAGATGAAGAAGATGATGAAGATGATGAAGATGATGAAGATAATGAGGACCCACTCGATGAAGATGATGAGGACCCACTTCATGAAGCCATCGTAGCTCAAAGAACAAGGTTGAGCGAGGAGGAGGTGTCCAACCTGTGGGACATAATTCCGCCACGTGTTGACTTTGCCGGGGTGCCATTCGTGACCCGCCTGACAAATACCATGGTTGATCGACATGATATGGTATGTTATACTTACAAATGCAAATTATCCGATGAAATAGTGTACAGTCCAATGATATGGTATCGAGCCTGATGTATTAATTGATATGTTTTTCTTATTCAGAAATCTAAGGAACTATTAGTGTAGAATCTAAGGAACTATTAATAGTGTAGATAATCCATATGTACTTATTTGCGAGGCTATTTATTAATTGATATGTTTTTCTTATTCAGAAATTGGCAAAGAGCATATCCGTGAGTTATGGTATCGAGCCTGATGAAGAAGGCTCAGTTGGACTACGCCTTACTGCAAGGGGCTCCGTCACAACCTGTACTTACCGCGTGGACACGGACGGTCGCACACACTTAAACTCGGTTGGGTGGAAGAAATTCCTCAATGGCAAGAATCTTCGTGTTGGACAGGCCATCCTAATTACTATCAGGAACACCAACCGCCCAGGCTTGAGGATGATGATTGTCTTCGATATCATCTAGAACTACATATGTGTGTGTGGCTATATCATCTAGAACTACATATGATGATCGTCGTCGATATCATCTAGAACTACATATGATGATCGTCGTCGATATCATCTAGAACTACATATGATGATCGTCGTCGATATGACCTTGTACTGCTTGAGGATGCATGTTGACTATGCATGAAATTGTTATCTAGTACTCCCTTCGTTTCAAATTACTCGCATTGGTTTGAACTAAAACCACGACGAGTAATTTGGAACGAAGGGAGTACTACGCAGTACTTATAATGGTTTATGAATTTGATATCTAGTAGCAGTATCTAGTATCTGAAAGATCTGAAAGGGAAAGGGTAGTGGGAAAATGATGAAAGATATAGCAGTAGCGAGGGACTGCGAAATCACTACAGCTAACTAATAGTAGCGCGTTTGGCAAAAGTGCTGCTGATATCGTCAACAGTAGTAGCGCGGGTACGGACCGCGCTACTACTATAAGTTAGCTGTAGCGCCTTATTAGTAGCGCGGCGACCCGCGCTGCTGCTATCCTCAAAACCTGTGCTACTACTAGGGTTTTCCCTAGTAGTGAAAGGTCAATCAAACTGATAATGAAGCATTATAAATGGCGTTGATGAAAGTAGCTAGAATCAATGGGAGATGCGCGGAACTAGCTAGCTAGTAGTACTTACTTTCAGGAATTTCCATCGCAGATCCCGCGGCATTTCTGAAACTTGTGCGGTGAATACTCTCCAAACCTGCGAGACAAAGAAAACAATTACTTGATATCATAAAATGAACAAAGTTGCCGATATGGTGCGATAATGATCGATTCAACTTACTTCTCGAGCATTTTAGACATGTCCGCATATTCCTCGCGATCTTTTCATCTCGAGTCTAAGACGCTTACGAGTCCCTGGTCAAGCTTAATCTCTAGGAGAATATAGTAGAAACTATGCACACATGCATATAACTCATCAGTTACATTAATTACTATAACCTCGAGTGATAATTAAGGGAAACCGAATATGCACAAGATAGTAACACTCACTTGAAGTTGTAAGGAAAGCGTATTGTATCTTTGTTTTGATTTATTACCAATGATCGTAGCAAGTTCTCCTCGGTTTCTTTGGCATGAAATTTAACCGTAAATTCATCTATGAGATTTGTGTTAATGAACCCAATATCATACATTTCAGCTTTTCTGCATTCGACGATCTTCAATCTGCATTATATAGTGAGGATAATTATATATACATGCAATGAAAGAGCTGAGCTCTATATAGAGACTTAATGACAGAAGTAGTACTTACAGACAGTAGCAAGTGACCGTTAATTTATCGAGGGCCTTTAGATTGAAAAACTGGAAGAACTCCTCAAATGGAACAGACAACTCCTCAATTCCAATGAGGTCGTGTTGATCCTGTTTAACTTTCAGCGTCAAAGTATCGATTTTCTTCCCAGCTGACTGCTTTCTGTAGGTTTCCATGTACCAATCATGGAATCTTCACATCATCGTTGTTAGAGTAGTTCCATCTTTAACGAGAGGCTTCCCGTACTCGTATTTGAATTCGTCCACCTCCATTATATCAAAATGTACATCGTCGTAATCTCCAGGATTGGTACCGGGCAAGATCCCCGGATGATTAGCAACGATATCGCTAGACACCTTGAGCGGGGCCACGATTGGTTCGCTTGTTCGCCGAGCTGGGGAATTTTTCCCAGTTCTTCGTTCTTGTAACCTTTTGTCACTGCAAGTACTTCCCCACCGCTTAGCTTCTTTATATGTCTTTTCAGTAATGCGGTCATAGTTGGTTTGCGGCGGAGACGGTGGTGGTCGCTGCAGGGCATCCAAAGTGTGCTTCGCTTTCACCAGATCTATCTTCTCCTCCGGAGGTGGATGTCTATTAGCTCTTTGCATTGCGAAGTAGTCCTTCACTTGGGCTTGACAGATCTCCTCGTTTTCCTTCTTGGTCATCTCGTATGGTAACTTCTGTGGAGTCTTACGAGATGGACCAAATCTGTATTGCCTCCGCCTATACTGCTAGACACCGGAGCAGGCCGAGCGGCTGCGGCTTTCTTCTTTAGTTGCTTACGAGGCGGAGGAGAAGGACTGTGACACGCCAGAGCAGCCGGAGCGGCGGCGGGTCTCTTCCGCCCTTGCTCATGAGGCGAAGAAGGAGGAGTCTGGCTGGTCGGGCGCGCCGGCGCAGGCGGAGAAGGAGGCGGAGTGCCGCCACGCGCTGGAGAAGGAGGCGGAGTGCCCTGATCACTCACCAGAGGAGTAGTCGGAGGAGAAGGCGGAGTGCCCTGACTCGCTGGAGGAGGAGGAGGCGGAGGCATCCAGTTCGGAAGGTTGATGAGCTCCTTCCGCCATAGGCATTGAGTCTTCAAAGTAGAACCCAGCCGAGTCTCCCCTTCACCGGTAGGGTGGTCAAGCACGAGCTCCTCAAATCCCTCCGTTATTTATTCCACTGTCACCCTAGCATATCCTTCTGGAATTGGATGACAGTGAAAATTTGCGCCGGGTTCAGGAGGTCGAACAGAGCTGACAGCCGCCTTGACTTTGTACTTCTGCCATTGTGTCATAAGGTGGCAATGTTGAGACTCCATGATAGCATCCACGGGGTAGCTAGCAGGAGCCGTGAAGACATGCTCCACCTGAAGCAGCTCGGTGGAAGCCACACTGCTTCTCCGCTGAGATGGCGGGGTAGCTTCGGGGGTAGCTTCGGCAGGTTGCTCGCTTCGAACTGCATCTCGTTCCTCTAGCTTCTATACCCTTGCGTGCAGCTCCTGCAGTTCGTGCTGCTCCACCTTCCTCCTCCTCTCTTGGCATTTGTAACCGTCTGCGTCCGGAAACCTAGCCTTCTATGGAACGGAGCCTGGCGTGCCTCATGCCTGTCCAGGGTGCTTAGGATTCCCGAGGGCCATTGTGAGCTCGTCCTTCTCTCTGTCTGGAATGAACACCCCTTCCCGCGCTACATTAATATAATGTTGAAGCTTCATGAGGGGTATTCGCAGTTGCTCCCTCGTCCAAATGCACTTGCCTGTTATATGGTCCAAGGTTCTGCCAACCCCTAAGAACCAAGTCCGGCAACGGTCTAGCCAGTTCAATGTCTCTGGTTCGACCCCTTTATCAAGCAGGTCGTTCTCAGCCTTGGCCCACAACGGCCGGGCTTTGAGGTAGCCACTTGACCCCGTGCGATCGTGATGCTCCTTCTTCGCAGCATTTATCTTGTTTATCGCTGACATCTTCTTACTCCTCTCCGATGTCTTGTTGGCCACAAATGCGTCCCATTGATCTCTGAGCTTCTCAAATCGGCCGACGAATTCTGGTGTCTTGTTTTTGTCAACAAACTTTGCTTTCAGCTCATTCTTCCACCTCTTGAATAGATCTGCCATCTTCTTGAACACAAAGGACTTGCTCATTGGCTCCTTAACTGTATTCTCCGGATCCTCCTCTTCCGGTAGGGTGAAATTTACCTTCAGCGCTTTCCAAAGATCATCTTTCTTTCTATATTTGACAAAAGAAACTTGAAGCTCTTCATCCTTAGGCTGATTCCATAGCTCGATGCTGATCGGGATCATGTCCCTAACAAGAACCCTGCACTGAGCAGTAAATGCCTCCTTGGTCTGGAGGGGTTCAATCGGTTGGCCGTCGCGTGCGATTGCTGTGATTGTGAACCTTTCATCTAAGCACAACTTTTTCTTCGGGCCTAGTCTCTTTACCGAAGTTGTACTCGATCCGGAGGGCTAGAAATAAGAAGAAAAATGAGAGTTAATATGTGTAGATATCAAAACAATGAATGCATCAATCAGCTAGTCAGCACAGGCTTAATTAATATATATACCTGGCCGGACTCTGTTCAGTCACCGGAGCCGTTAGCACAGCCTCCTTGCACCGGCATTCGGTCACCGGAGCCATCATAATCATGTCCTTCCTCCTCTGTTTTCGATAACCGTAGCCTACTTCTTCATCCTCTCCTTCCAGACCATCGGTTTTGTTGAGATACAACATGACATCATCTCCGGCTGCGATTATGTCCCCCAACACCCGTTCTGCTTCCTCGCCTCGGTCGTGCTCCATAGTTTCTGCACATATTTCAACATGGCAATTATTATACAAACATGATAGATGGATATATTAGTGGCAAACGTAGGCCTAGCTATAGCTATTCACAACAAGGAATTATATTATTTAATGGCCTCGATGCTTCTCTAGGGTTTGGGGTGGCCTTGGCAACGCTTAAAGGGTTCAGGGTGGCCTCGACGACAACGCTCTTTTAACTTGGTAAAGGAGGGGGTATATCGACAACGATGACATACATACATGGAAAAAAATGTTATCGGGGAGGGGGTATATCGACCCCCCTCCTCATGTCGAAGTTATCGGGGAGGGGGTATCGACCCCCCCCCCCTCATGTTGAATATATGTTGAATTCCCGAGAGAGTTAGGAACCGGAGGGGGACTCCTGCTCCCTCATGTCTGATGAGTTTTTACTCCCTCTCTCCCATGAAACATTCATCGAACAAACTTAATACGAGTTTCAACAGAAAACATTCATCAAACAAAATTACAACAGAAAAAATTGACCAAGTTTTCATATATCATCATCATCATCATCTACTACAAAAAAAATGAGATATTCTTTACATATGAACAGACAAACGTTTGCATATTCGACAATAATATCACCCAAAAAATTCTATGAACATTAAAGATTCTAACTTTTGCATATTCCTAGAACCCTCGAACCTCGACCCTCGAACCCTCGAACCCTCGACCCTTCAACCCTCGAACCCTCAAACCCTCGACGACCCTCGAACCCTCGACCCCTATTCCTCCTCATGTCGAAGTTATCAGAGAGGGGGTATATTAACCCCCCCTAATGTCGAAGTTATCGGGGAGGTGGTATATCGACAACGACATACCCGATAAAGAAAAAAAAGAAGAAAAAAGAGGAGAAGAAGAAAGGAATAGAGGTGAAGATTTTTTTTAGAAATTACTCTATTTTTTCTTCTTCACCTCTATTCCTTTCTTCTTCTCCTCTTTTTTTCTTTTTTTCTCTTCTTATTTATCTCTCCTCTTCTTCCTCTCCTCTTCTTCTCCTTTCTTCTTCTCCTACTTCCTCTTCTTATTTTCCTTTTTCCACTCCTTTTTCTTCTTCTTCCTCTTTTCTTCCTTTTCCTTATTTTACTTTTTCCTCTACACTAACCTATGCACTAACCTAAAATCGATATCTACTAATTAACAACCTAAATAAAAAAATACATATATGAAAAAAAACATCATATGAAAAAAAACATCATATGCACAAAAAACATCATATGCACCCGCACCCCCCTCATGTCGAAGTTACGGGGAGGGGGTATATCGACCCCCACCCCCCCTCATGTCGAAGTTATCGGGGAGGGGGTATATCAACCCCCACCCCCCGTAGTATACATATGAAGAAAATTTTAATCTAATAAAAAATAAAAAAACAGAGCCGGGGCGGCGCGACGGCTCACAGCAGGGGCGGTTGGCGACGATGATGGCGATAGCGACAGCAACGGCGATGACGACGATGATGATGGCGGTGGCAAATGCACCAGCGCGCGGGGGCGGGCCGCGGGCAGGGGATCGAGCACGAGGCAGGGGCCGGCGCGGCGACGACGTGCTCGGGGGAAGGGGCGGCGCAACGACGGGCGCGGACGATGGTGACGACTGGCGTGGGCGACGGTGACAGCGACGAGGAGCAGGGGTGTTGAATTCATTACAATCACCCGTATTCGTATAGCAGAACAGTTATTTGGAATAGCTCCAAATAGAGCGTGGTAGATGCATCTACAATATGACATAGAGATTTATAAAGCACACACAGATCTGAAAGGTTCAGACCCATTGACTAATAACCTCTCTCACAACCGAGATATGATCAAACCCCATGGGTGTGGAATTCATTACAATCACATAGTGATGTGAACTAGATTATTGACTCTAGTGCAAGTGGGAGACTGTTGGAAATATGCCCTAGAGGCAATAATAAAATGGTTATTATTGTATTTCCTTGTTCATGATAATTGTCTATTATTCATGCTATAATTGTATTAACTGGAAACCGTAATACATGTGTGAATACACAGACCACAACATGTCCCTAGTGAGCCTCTAGTTGACTAGCTCGTTGATCAATAGATGGTTATGGTTTCCTGACCATGGACATTGGATGTCATTGATAACGGGATCACATCATTAGGAGAATGATGTGATGGACAAGACCCAATCCTAAGCATAGCACAAGATCGTGTAGTTCGTTTGCTAAGAGCTTTTCTAGTGTCAAGTGTCATTTCCTTAGACCATGAGATTGTGCAACTCCCGGATAGCGTAGGAATACTTTGGATGTACCAAATGTCACAACGTAACTGTATGGCTATAAAGGTGCACTACAGGTATCTCCGAAAGTGTCTGTTGGGTTGGCACGAATCGAGACTGGGATTTGTCACTCCGTATGACGGAGAGGTATCTCTAGGCCCACTCGGTAATGCATCATTATAATGAGCTCAATGTGACTAAGTAGTTAGTCACGAGATCATGCATTACAGAACGAGTAAAGTGACTTGCCGGTAACGAGATTGAACGAGGTATTGGGATACCGACGATCGAATCTCGGGCAAGTAACATACCGATTGACAAAGGGAATTGTATACGAGATTGCTTGAATCCCCGACATCGTGGTTCATCTGATGAGATCATCGTGGAACATGTGGGAGCCAACATGGGTATCCAGATCCTGCTGCTGGTTATTTGCCGGAGAACGTCTCGATCAAGTCCGCATGGTTCCAGAACCCGTAGTGTCTACACACTTAAGGTTCAGTGACGCTAGAGTTGTTATGGGAAACAGTATGTGGTTACCGAAGGTTGTTAGGAGTCCCAGATGAGATCCCGAACGTGACGAGGAACTCCGGAATGGTCCGGAGGTGAAGATCGATATATTGGACGAAGGGTATTGGAGTCCAGAATTGTTCTGGGAGTACCGGGTGACCACCAGCGTGACCGAAAGGTGTTTCGGGAGAGCAACTAATTAACGGGCGCTCCTTCGGGAGCCTCGCAACGATCAGCACCACTTGGCGCGCTCACAGCCATTCGCCATGTGTCGTGCTTTGGGCGCTCCCCCGGATTTTGTTTTTTATTTTTACGCACGCGTTTTCGGCTCTTTAGAAGGTTTTTTCGGTTTTTTGACGTTTTGGTTTTCTACCGGTCTTCCCTAGCTTTTTGACCAAATTTTTTTTCGAAAAAAATAAATTTTTTTGCGCAAAAAAATGCATTTTTTTCGCGAGAGGCACGGTTTTGCTTCCACGAGAGGCAACGTTGTGCTTTCGCAAGAGGCACGGGCGTGCCTCTTTCGGAAAGGGAAAAAACGTGTTTTCTGTTTTTTTTCTTCTTTCGCGAGAGGCACGGTTTTGCTTCTGCCAGAGGCATGGTGGTGCTTTCGCGAGAGGCACGGGCGTGCCTCTTTCGGAAAGGGAAAAAACGCGTTTTCTGTTTTTTTTCTTTCGCGAGAGGCACGGTTTAGCTTCC
>NC_041391.1:702672161-702687091 GCF_002162155.2 Triticum dicoccoides | reverse complement strand
CAGAGGCACGGTTGTGCTTTCGCGAGAGGCACGGGCGTGCCTCTTTCGGAAAGGAAAAAAAAGTGTTTTTTGTTTTTGTTTTTCTTTCGCGAGAGGCACGGTTTTGCTTCCGCCAGAGGCACGGTTGTGCTTTCGCGAGAGGCACGGGCGTGCCTCTTTCGGAAAAGAAAAAAAACGCGTTTTCTATTTTTTTTCTTTCGTGAGAGGCATGACTTTGCTTCCGCCAGAGGCACGGTTGTGCTTTCGTCAGAGGTACGGGCGTGCCTCTTTCGGAAAGGAAAAAAAACCCGTGTTTCCGGTTCGGTTTTTTCGTTGGTTTTTTTCGTCCGGTTTTTCTGTGAAAAAAAGTTTGTCAAAACCTATCAACATGGGATCTAGTTTTGAAGATCTTGATGCGAGAAATCCAATGGCGAAAGCGGTTCGAGATTTGGATGCACGGTTTAAGAGATAAAACATTTTGAATAAACAGATCTACAAAAAGGGAAAACTCCCAGGTTGCGACAAGTGGCGCACATGCAGCGCACCATTTGTCGCAACCTGGGGAAGTTGGAGTGATCTCCGCAAGGAGTACTCCTTAATTAGTGATTTAGGTGTTTTGGAGGGCCCGTCAAGCGTTGGGGGGCCTTATGGGCCAAGGGAAGGGGGCACACCAGCCCACTAAGGGGTTGTGCGCCCCTCCCAACCCCTCTCACGCAACCAGGAGAGGTGGGGGCGCCTCCACTAGGGCAGCCGCCCCTCCCGGCTTGGGGGGAAGTTTCCTAGGGGTGGGGGCGCGCAAACCCACCATCTAGGGTTTCCCCTGTGGCTGCCACCCCTCCCCTAGGGAACCCTAGAGCGCCTCCTCCACCCCCCTTGCCCCTATATATAGTGAGGGAGAGAGAGGGCAGCCACACCCCTTCCCTGGCGCAGCCCCCTCCCTCCTCCAACACTTCCTCCTCCTCCGTAGTGCTTAGTGAAGCTCTGTCGGAGAACCACGAGCTCCATCACCACCACTCCGTCGTGCTGCCGGAGCTCTCCCTCAACTTCTCCTCTCCCCTTGCTGGATCAAGAAGAAGGAGACGTACCCGGGCTGTACGTGTGTTGAACGCGGAGGCGCCATCCGTTCGGCGCTAGATCGAATCTTCCGCGATTTGTATCGCCGCGAGTACGACTCCATCAACCGCGTTCTTGTAATGCTTCCGCTTAGCGATCTTCAAGGGTATGAAGATGATCATCCTCTCCCTCTCTTGTTGCTATAATCTCCATAGATTGATCTTGGTGACACGTAGGAAAATTTTGAATTATTGGTACGTTCCCCAACAAAGAGATAGATCCAATATCGGATGGGCTCTTGTCCCTCCCAAGCCATGGGAGCCAAGGACCAGAGGGGAAACCCTTCTCCCATCTCGGGAGGAGGTCAAGGAACAACAAGAAGAAGGGGGCCTCTGCCCCCCTTGCTTTCATTGGTGCCGGAGCGCTGCCGAGGGCCATACTCATCATCGCAATCTTCACCAACACCTCCAACGACGGGCGCGGGCGACGGGGAAGAGGAGCAGGGCATCGAGGCAGAGAGGGGCGTCGGCGGCGGGGAGAATGAGAAACTACTGAAAATTTGCAAAGTGTTGGCTTATATAGCACGAGCGTTGGTCCCGGTTTGTGGCACCAACTGGGACTAATGCCCCCCCTATAGTCCTGGTTGGTTCTATGGTGTGTTATAAGGTGTGAGTATTGAGTAAGACTCAAGCCCTGACCATGGCAGAATAGAGAGAAAGGACGAAGGTCGTCCCCTATGCTTTAGACGTAGGCTCTTTAGTATGCTATGTTGTGTACCGCACCTGAAGTGTGCCTTGCCATGAGTCAGTCAAGGGGTACAAGTGTGATCCAGGAATGGATCACAGGACAATAGTCAAGGTTATCCTTAATAACTAGTGGACTAAGGAATTTTCTCGATTATGGAAGTGGTAAAAGAGTTCGTCGTAAAGGGTTACGCCGATGCAAACTTTAACACTAATCTGGATGATTCTGAGTAGTAAACCGGATTCGTATAGTAGAACAGTTATTTGGAATAGCTCCAAATAGAGCGTGGTAGCTGCATCTATAAGATGACATAGAGATTTGTAAAGCACACACGGATCTTAAAGGTTCAAACCCATTGACTAATAATCTCTCTCACAAGCGAGATATGATCAAACCCCATGGGTGTTGAATTCATTACAATCACATAGTGATGTGAACTAGATTATTGACTCTAGTGCAAGTGGGAGACTGTTAGAAATATGTCCTAGAGGCAATAATAAAATGGTTAATATTGTATTTCCTTGTTCATGATAATTGTCTATTATTCATGCTATAATTGTATTAACTGGAAACCGTAATACATGTGTGAATATATAGACCACAACATGTCCCTAGTGAGCCTCTAGTTGACTGGCTCGTTGATCAATAGATGGTTATGGTTTCCTGACCATGGACATTGGATGTCATTGATAACGGGATCACATCATTAGGAGAATGATGTGATGGACAAGACCCAATCCTAAGCATAGCACAAGATCGTGTAGTTCGTTTGCTAAGAGCTTTTCTAATGTCATGTATCATTTACTTAGACCATGAGATTGTGCAACTCCCGGATACCGTAGGAATGCTTTGGGTGTACCTAATGTCACAACGTAACTGGGTGGCTATAAAGGTGCACTACAGGTATCTCCGAAAGTGTGTGTTGGGTTGGCACAAATCGAGACTGGGATTTGTCACTCCGTATGACAAAGAGGTATCTCTAGGCCCACTCGGTAATGCATCATCATAATGAGCTCAATGTGACTAAGTAGTTAGTCACGGGATCATGCATTATGGAACGAGTAAAGTGACTTGCCGGTAACGAGATTGAACGAGGTATTGGGATACCGATGATCGAATCTCGGGCAAGTAACATACCGATTGACAAAGGGAATTGTATACCGGATTGCTTGAATCCCCGACATCGTGGTTCATCCGATGAGATCATCGTGGAACATGTGGGAGCCAACATGGGTATCCAGATCCCGCTGTTGGTTATTGGCTGGAGAACGTCTCGGTCATGTCTGCATGGTTCCCGAACACGTAGGGTCTACACACTTAAGGTTCGGTGACGCTAGAGTTGTTATGGTAAATAGTATGTGGTTACCGAATGTTGTTCGGAGTCCCAGATGAGATCCCGGACGTGATGAGGAACTCCAGAATGGTCCAGAGGTGAAGATCGATATATTGGATGAAGGGTATTGGAGTCCGGAATTGTTCTGGGAGTACCGGGTGACGACCAGCGTGACCGAAAGGTGGTTCGGAGGCCCCGTCAAGCATTGGGGGGCCTTATGGGCCAAGGGAAGGGGGCACACTAGCCCACTAAGGGGTTTGCGCCCCTCCCAACCCCTCTCATGTAACCAGGAGAGGTGGGGGCGCGTCCCCTAGGGCAGCCGCCCCTCCAGGCTTGGGGGGGGGGGCAAGTTTCCTAAGGGTGGGGGCGCGCAAACCCATCTAGGGTTTCCCCTCTGGTCGCCACCCCTCCCCTAGGGAACCCTAGGGCGCCTCCTCCACCCCCTTCCCCCTATATATAGTGAGGGAGAGACAGGGCAGTCGCACCCCTTCCCTAGTGCAGACCCCTCCCTCCTTCAACACTTCCTCCTCCTCCGTAGTGCTTAGCGAAGCTTTGCCGGAGAACCATGAGCTCCATCACCACCACGCCGTCGTGCTGCCGGAGCTCTCCTTCAACTTCTCCTCTCCCCTTGCTGGATCAAGAAGGAGGAGACGTCCCCGGGCTGTACGTGTGTTGAACGCGGAGGTGCCGTCCCTTCGGCGCTAGATCGGATCTTCCGCGATTTGAATCATCGTGAGTACGACTCCATCAACCGCGTTCTTGTAACGCTTCCGCTTAGCGATCTTCAAGGGTATGAAGATGCTCATCCTCTCCCTCTCTTGTTGCTAGAATCTCCATATATTGATCTTGGTGACGCGTAGGAAAATTTTGAATTATTGCTACGTTCCCCAACAGTGGCATCATGAGCTAGATCTATTGCGTAGATTCTATGCACGAGTAGAACACAAGTAGTTGTGGGCGTTGGTTTGTTCAATATGCTTACCGTTACAAGTCTTATCTTGATTTGGTGGCATCGTGGGATGAAGCGGCCCGGACCGACCTTACACGTACGCTTACGTGAGACAGGTTCCACCGACTGACATGCACTTGTTGCATAAGGTGGCTAGCAGGTGACAGTCTCTCCCACTTTAGTCAGATCGGATTCGATGAAAAGGGTCCTTATGAAGGGTAAATATCAATTGGCATATCACCGTTGTGGCTTTTGCGTAGGTAAGAAACGTTCTTGCTAGAAACCTATAGCAGCCACATAAAAACTTTCAACAACAATTAGAGGACATCTAACTTGTTTTTGCAGCATATGCCGTGTGATGTGATATGGCCAAAGGATGTGATGAATGAAATATATGTGATGTATGAGATTGATCATGTTCTTGTAATAGGAATCACAACTTGCATGTCGATGAGTATGACAACCGGCAGTAGCCATAGGAGTTGTCTTAATTTATTGTATGACCTACGTGTCATTGAAAACATCATGTAATTACTTTACTTTATTTCTAACCGTTAGCCATAGTAGTAGAAGTAATAGTTGGCGAGACAACTTCATGAAGACACGATGATGTAGATCATGGTGATGGAGATCATGGTGTCATGCCGGTGATGAAGATGATCATGCCGCGCCTCAAAGATGAAGTTCAAAGGCGCGAGATGATATTGGCCATATCATGTCACTCTATGATTTGCATGTGATGTTTGTCATGTTTACATCTTATTTGCTTAGAACAACGGTAGCATAAATAAGATCATCCCTCATAAAATTTCAAGAAAGTGTTCCCCCTAACTGTGCACCGTTGCGAAGGTTTGTTGTTTCGAAGCACCACGTGATGATCAGGTGTGATAGATTCTAACGTTTGCATACAACGGGTGTAAGCCAGATTTACACATGCAAAACACTTAGGTTGACTTGACGAGCCTAGCATGTACAGACATGGCCTCGGAACACAAGAGACCTAAAGGTCGAACATGAGTCGTATAGCAGATACGATCAACATGAAGATGTTCACCGATGATGACTAGTCCGTCTCACGTGATGATCAGGCACGACCTAGTTGACTCGGATCATGTATCACTTAGATGACTTGAGGGATGTCTATCTAAGTGGGAGTTCATTAAATAACCAGATGAACTTAATTATCATGAACATAGTCAAAAGGTCTTTGCAAATTATGTCGTAGCCTACACTTTAGTTCTACTGTTTTAAGATATGTTCCTAGAGAAAATTTAGTTGAAAGTTGACAGTAGAAATTATGCGGATTGGTTCCGTATACGGAGGATTGTCCTCATTGCTGCATAGAAGGCTTATGTCCTTAATGCACCACTCGGTGTGCTGAACCTCAAGCGTCGTTGGTGGATGTTGCGAACATCTGACATACACGTTTTGATGACTACATGATAGTTCAGTGCGTAATGTTAAACGGTTTAGAATTGAGGCACCGAAGACATTTTTGAAACGTCGCAGAACATATGAGATGTTCCAAGAGCTGAAATTAGGATTTGAGGCTCGTGCCCACGTCAAGAGGTATGATACCTCCGACAAGTTTCTTAACCTGAAAACTAAGGGAGAAAAGCTCAATCACTGAGCATGTGCTCAGATTGTCTGAGTACTACAATCACTTGAATCGAGTGTGGGTTAATCTTCCAGATGAGATAGTGATGGTTCTCCATAGTCACTGCCACCAAGCTATTAGAGCTTTGTGATGAACTATAACATATCAGAGATAGACATGGTGATCCTTGAGCAATTCGTGATGTTTGACACCGCGAAAGTAGAAATCGAGTAGGAGCATCAATTGTTGACGGTTAGTAAAACCACTAGTTTCAAGAAGGGCAAGGGCAAGAAGGGATACTTCATGAAATGGAAAATCAGTTGCTGCTCTAGTGAAGAAACCCAGGGTTGAACCCAAACTCGAGACTAAGTACTTCTGTAATGAGGGAACGGCCACTGAAGCAGAACTACCCTAGATACTTGGTAGATGAGAAGGATGGCAAGGTTGACAAAAGTATATTGGATATACATTGTATTAAATGTGTACTTTACTAGTACTCATAGTAGCACCAGGGTATTAAGATACCGGTTCGGTTGCTAAGTGTTAGTAACTCGAAATAAAAGAGGTACGGAATAAACGGAGACTAGCTAAAGGTGAGATGACGATGTGTGTTGGAAGTGTTTCCAAGGTTGATGTGATCAAGCATCGCCTGCTCCCTCTACCATCGAGATTGGTGTTAAACCTAAATAATTGTTATTTGGTGTTTGCGTTGAGCATAGACATGATTGGATTATGTTTATCGCAATACGGTTATTCATTTAAGGAGGATAATGGTTACTCTGTTTATTTGAATAATACCATCAAAGGTCTTGCACCTAAAATGAATGGTTTATTGAATCTCGATCATAGTGATACACATGTTCATACCAAAAGATATAAGATAGTAATGATAGTACCACATACTTGTGGCACTGCCATTTGAGTCATACTAGTATAAAACACATGAAGAAGCTCCATGTTGATGGATCTTTGGACTCACTCATTTTGAAAAGATTGAGACATGCGAACCATGTCTATTGGTATATATGCATGAAGAAACTCCATACAGATGGAACGTTTGGACTCACTTGATTTTGAATCACTTGAGACATGCAAATCATACCACATGGGCAAGATGACTGAAAGGCCTCGTTTTTCAGTGAGATGAAACAAGAGAGCAACTTGTTGGAAGTAATACATTTGATGTGTGCAATCCAATGAGTGCTGAGGCACACAGTGAATATCATTATGCTCTTACTTCACAGATGATTTGAGTAGATTCTGAGTATATTTACTTGATGAAATACAAGTCCGAATTATTAAAAGGTTCAAACAATCTCAGAGTGAAGTTGAAGGTCTTTGTGACAAGAGGATAAAATGTCTATGATATGATCATAGAGATGAATATCTGAGTTGCGAGTTTAGTACACAATTAAGACATTGTGGAGATTGTTTTGCAACTAATACCGCCTGGAACACAATAGTGTGATGGTGTGTCCGAACATCATAGCTACACCCTATTGGATATGCTGCATACCATGATGTCTCTTATCAAACTACCACTATCGTTTATAGGTTAGGCATTAGAGACAACTGCATTCACTTTAAATAGGGCACCATGTAATTCCATTGAGATGACACCATATGAACTATGGTTTAGAGAAACCTAAGCTGTCATTTCTTAAAAGTTTGGGGTTGCGACGCTTATGTGAAAAGTTTTAGCCTGATAAGCTCGAACCCAAAGCGGATAAATGCATCTTCATAGCACACCCAAAACAGTTGGGTATACCTCCTATTCAGATCCGGAAGCGAAAGGGATTGTTTCTAGAACCGAGTCCTTTCTCGAGGAAAAGTTTCTCTCGAAAGAATTGAGTGGGAGGATGGTGGAGACTTGATGAGGTTATTGAACCGTCACTTCAACTAGTGTATAGCAGGGCACATGAAGTTGTTCCTCTGGCGCCTACACCAATTGAAGTGGAAGCTGATGATATTGATCATGAAACTTCGGATCAAGTCACTACCAAAACTCATAGGTTGACAAGGATACGTACTACTTCAGAGTGGTACATAATCATGTCTTGGAGGTCATGTTGCTAGACAACAATGAACCTACGAGCTATGGAGAAGCGATGGTGGGCCCGGATTCCGACGAATGGCTCGAGGCCATAAAATCCGAGAGAGGATCCATGTATGAAAACAAAGTATGGAGTTTGGAGGAACCACTTGATGGTCGTAAGGCTGTTGGGTGCAAATGGATTTTAAAAGGAAGACGGACAATGATGGTAAGTATCACCATTAAGAAAGCTCGACTTGTCGTTAAGATATTTTCCGACAAGTTCAAGGAGTTGACTATGATGAGTGTTTCTCACTCGTAGCGATGCTAAGAGTCTGTTGGAATTATATTAGCAATTACTGCATTATTTATGAAATCTTGCAGATAGGGTGTCAAAACATTGTTTCCTCGATGATTTTCTTGAGGAAAGGTTGTATGTGATACAACCAGAAGGTTTTGACAATCCTGAAAGATGCTAACAAGTATGCAAAGCTTCGGCAATCCTTCTAAGGACTGTAGTAAGCATCTCGGAGTTGGAATATACGCTTTGATGAGATGATCAAAGATTTTGGGTTTATACAAAGTTTATGAGAAACTTGTATTTCCAAAGAAGTGAGTGGGAGCACTATAGAATTTCTGATAAGTATATGTTGTTGACATATTGTTGATCAGAAATGATGTAGATTTTCTAGAAAGCATATAGGGTTATTTGAAAAGTGTTTTTCAATGGAAAACCTAGATTAAGCTACTTGAACATTGAGCATCAAGATCTATAAGGATAGATCAAAATCGCTTAATAGTACTTTCAAACAAACACATACCGTGACAAAATTTTGAAGGAGTTCAAAATAGATCATCAAAGGAGTTCTTGGCTGTGTTATAAGGTGTGAGTATTGAGTAAGACTCCAGACCTGACCACGGCAGAATAGAGAGAAAGGACGAAGGTCGTCCCCTATGCTTTAGACGTAGGCTCTACAGTATGCTAGGTTGTGTACCGCACCTAAAGTGTGCCTTGCCATGAGTCAGTCAAAGGGGTAGAAGTGTGATCCAGGAATGGATCATAGGACAACGGTCAAGGTTATCCTTAGTAACTAGTGGACTAAGGAATTTTCTCGAATATGGAGGTGGTAAAAGAGTTCTTCGTAAAGGGTTACGCCGATGCAAACTTTAACACTAATCTGGATGATTCTGAGTAGTAAACCGGATTCGTATAGTAGAACAGTTATTTGGAATAGCTCCAAATAGAGCGTGGTAGCTGCATCTACAAGATGACATAGAGATTTGTAAAGCACACACGGATCTGAAAGGTTCAGACCCATTGACTAATAACCTCTCTCACAAGCGAGATATGATCAAACCCCATGGGTGTTGAATTCATTACAATCACATAGTGATGTGAACTAGATTATTGACTCTAGTGCAAGTGGGGGACTGCTGGAAATATGCCCTAGAGGCAATAATAAAATGGTTATTATTGTATTTCCTTGTTCATGATAATTGTCTATTATTCATGCTATAATTGTATTAACTGGAAACCGTAATACATGTGTGAATACATAGACCACAACATGTCCCTAGTGAGCCTCTAGTTGTCTAGCTCGTTGATCAATAGATGGTTATGGTTTCCTGACCATGGACATTGGATGTCATTGATAACGGGATCACATCATTAGGAGAATGATGTGATGGACAAGACCCAATCCTAAGCATAGCACAAGATCATGTAGTTCGTTTGCTAAGAGCTTTTCTAATGTCAAGTATCATTTCCTTAGACCATGAGATTGTGCAACTCCCGGATACCGTAGGAATGCTTTGGATGTACCAAACGTCACAACGTAACTGGGTGGCTATAAAGGTGCACTACAGGTATCTCCGAAAGTGTATGTTGGGTTGGCACGAATTGAGACTGGGATTTGTCACTTCGTATGATGGAGAGGTATCTCTAGGCCCACTCGGTAATGCATCATCATAATGAGCTCAATGTGACTAAGTAGTTAGTCACGGGATCATGCATTACGGAACAAGTAAAGTGACTTGCCGGTAATGAGATTGAACAAGGTATTGGGATACCAACGATCGAATCTCGGGAAAGTAACATACCGATTGACAAAGGGAATTGTATACGGGATTGCTTGAATCCCCGACATCGTGGTTCATCCGATGAGATCATCGTGGAACATGTGGGAGCCAACATGGGTATCCAGATCCCGCTGTTGGTTATTGGCCGGACAACGTCTCGGTCATGTCTGCATGGTTCCCGAACCCGTAGGGTCTACACACTTAAGGTTCGGTGACGCTAGAGTTGTTATGGGAAATAGTATGGGGTTACCGAAGGTTGTTCGGAGTCCCGGATGAGATCCCGGACGTGACGAGGAACTCCGGAATGGTCCGGAGGTGAAGATCGATATATTGGACGAAGGGTATTGGAGTCCGGAATTGTTCTGGGAGTACCGGGTGACCACCAGCGTGACCGAAAGGTGTTTCGGAGGCCCCGTCAAGCGTTGGGGGCCCTTATGGGCCAAGGGGAGGGGGCACACCAGCCCACTAAGGGGCTGTGCGCTCCTCCCAGCCCCTCTCACGTAATCAGGAGAAGTGGGGGTGCCTCCCCTAGGGCAGCCGCCCCTCCCGGCTTGGGGGGGGGGAAGTTTCCTATAGGGGTGGGGGCACCCAAACCCACCATCTAGGGTTTCCCCTGTGGCCGCCACCCCTCCCCTAGGGAACCCTAGGGCGCCTCCTCCACCCTCCTTCCCCCTATATATAGTGAGGGAGAGAGAGCACAGCCGCACCCCTTCCCTGGCGTAGCCCCCTCCCTCCTCCAACACTTCCTCCTCCTCCGTAGTGCTTAGTGAAGCTCTGTCGGAGAACCACGAGCTCCATCACCACCACACCGTCGTGCTGCCGGAGCTCTCCCTCGGCTTCTCCTCTCCCCTTGCTGGATCAAGAAGGAGGAGACGTACCCGGGCTGTATATGTGTTGAACGCGGAGGCGCCGTCCGTTCGGCGCTAGATCGGATCTTTCGCGATTTGAATCGCCGCGAGTACGACTCCATCAACCGCGTTCTTGTAACGCTTCCGCTTAGCGATCTTCAAGGGTATGAAGATGCTCATCCTCTCCCTCTCTTGTTGATCGAATCTCCATAGATTGATCTTGGTGACGCGTAGGAAAATTTTGAATTATTGCTATGTTCCCCAACAGAGAGATAGATCCAATCTCGGAGGGGCTCTCGCCCCTCCCAAGCCATGGGAGCCAAGGACCAGAGGGGAAACCCTTCTCCCATCTAGGGAGGAAGTCAAGGAAGAAGAAGAAGAAGGGGGCCTATGCCCCCCTTGTTTCCGGTGGCACTGGAGCGCTGCCGGGGGCCATACTCATCATCGCGATCTTCACCAACACCTCCGCCATCTTCACCAACATCTCCATCACCTCCCCCCATCTATATTCAGCGGTCCACTCTCCCGCAACCTGTTGTACCCTCTACTTGAACATGGTGCTTTATGCTTCATATTATTATCCAATGATGTGTTTCCATCCTATGATGTCTGAGCAGATTCTCTTTGTCCTACCGGTGACTGATGAATTGCTATGATTGGTTTAATTTGCTTGTGGTTATGTTGCTATCCTATGGTGCCCTCCGTGTCGCGCAAGCGTGAGGGATTCCCGCTGTAGGGTGTTGCAATACATTCATGATTCTTTTATGGTGGGTTGCTTGAGTGACAGAAGCATAAACCCGAGTAAGGGGATTGTTGCGTATAGGATAAAGGGGACTTGATGCTTTAATTCTATGGTTGGGTTTTACCTTAATGAATCTTTAGTAGTTGCGGATGCTTGCTAGAGTTCCAATCATAAGTGCATGTGATCCAAGAAGAGAAATTATGTTAGCTTATGCCTCTCCCACATAAAACTTGCTATCGGTCTAGTAACGTAGTCAATTGCCTAGGGACAATTTCACAACTCTTACCACCACTTTTTGACACTCGCTATATTTACTTTATTTCTTATTTATCTAAATAGCCCCTAGCTTTTATTTGCGTGCTCTTTATTATCTTGCAAACCTATCCAACAACACCTACAAAGTACTTCTAGTTTCATACTTGTTCTAGGTAAAGCGAACATCAAGCATGCGTAGAGTCGTATCAGTGGCAGATAGGACTTGAGAGAGTATTTGTTCTACCTTTAGCTCCTCGTTGGGTTCGACACTCTTACTTATCGAAAGAGGCTACAACTATCCCGTATACTTGCGGGTCATCAACGGGCGCGGGCGACGGCGTGGTCGGGGGCAGGGGCGGCGCGATGACGGGCGCGGGTGATGGCGACGACAACGACGGGCGCGGGCGACGGGGAAGAGGAGTAGGGCGTCGAGGCAGAGAGCGGCGTCGGCGGCGGGGAGAATGAGAAACTGCTGAAAATTTGCAAAGTGTTGGCTTATATAGCACGAGCATTGGTCCCGTTTTGTGGCACCAACTGGGACTAATGCCCCCCTTTGGTCCCGGTTGGTGCCACAAACCGGGACTAATGCCCACCTTTAGTCCCGGTTGGTGCCACCAACCGGGACCAAAGCCTCGTGCTGCCCGTGGCCAAAACTTTAATCCCACCTCGCTAGTTGAGAGGGGCGCGCAGTGGTTTATAAGCCCCACTGCCGCACCCCTCTCGAGCTCCTCTCGATTGCAGGGTTACGGGCCTAATTGTCACAGCTATGCCTGTTGGGCCTACTGGGCCTTCTGCGGGCCTGAATCCTGGCCTATCGTAGGGTTTCTAGTCGTATTCACGCCGTACTGGCTCAGTAGGTGGCATTTTTTTATTTCCCCCAAAAAAAATTCTGTTTTTTGCATTATTTTTTTTGCTTTATTTTTTAGTTCCTTTTGCTTTTAGGTAATAAAAATTATAAACTTTCTGTTAGTGCCATTTGTTTTCCAATTTGAATAGTTTCAATTTGAATTTTTTGAAATTTGTGTGAATCACTAGTTTTTGAATAACTTTACTATAAACTTAGATTTTTCAGTGATTCTTTTTCCTACTATTTAATATTACTGTGTTTTATCATTATATTCAAAAACATATTTGGTTATTTTAGTTTCTAACAAAAAATTCTTTATGATAATTCTTTTTGCTATTAAAGTTTGTAACAAAAAATTTCTTTATGAAAATTCTTTTTTCTTTTAATGTTTTGAACAGAAAATACATTGATAATTTTAGTTGCATAAATTTTAGTTTCAATAATACTAGAGGTTTTATAAAAGTTTATTTTGTTTTTACTTATTTATTAAAGTTTATTTTCTTTCTACTTATTTATTTTCTTTTCTTTTTTTCTTTTTTATTTATTTTATGAAAATTCTTTCTTTTTTGCTTTATTTATTTTATTTTGTTTCTACTTACTGTTGCTATTTTTATTTATTTTATTATAGTTTATTTATTTTATTTTATTAAAGTTTACTTTGTTTCTACTTATTTATTAAAGTTTTTTCTGTTTCTTCTTATTTATTTTATTTTGTTTCTACTTATTTCTTTTCTTTTCTTTTCTTTTTGCTTTTTTATTTATTTTATGAAAATTCTTTTTTGCTTTTAATGTTTTACACACAAAAGCCCTCTCCCCTGGCTGATTCACTGGTCCCGGTTCGTGGCTTGACCGGTACTAAAGACCACCCTTTGGTCCCGGCTCAGGCCACCAACCGGGACCAATGTTGGTGGGCCAGGAGCGAGGCCCATTGGTCCCGGTTCGTCCCAACAACCGGGACCAAAGGGGCCAGACGAACCGGGACCAATGCCCCCATGAGACCCGGCAGGCCCCTGGCCTCACCAACCGGGACCAATGGGCCCATGGGTCCTGGTTCGTGACTGAAACGGGACTAATGGGCTCACCTGGCCCGAACGAAAGCCCTGTTTTCTACTAGTGATTGTAGTAAAACAAGCACAACTAAGCGGATTCGAACACAGCTACCACGTGTTTTGCTTAATCAAAGAAAGTCCATTGTTCCTACCCACAAAAGAAACCCATACTAAGCACCAGCCATCTGCTTGTAGGATCAGCTGCCTCGCAAGCTGTTCGATTGGGACGCACGTGCCCTTTGATTCCCCCCCCCCCGCCCTAGCACCCCCGCGTGAAACCTGTCACGGTGTATATGGGTTTGCAGCTCTCCCATGTCCCTATCTCATCTCCCATGTTTCACAACTAACATGAAAGGAGATCATAATATATGTGTCCATGACAACAAACATGTTCCTATCATTAAGAAGGGGATGTTAAGGTGAATCAAGACATTACAAACACATTCGATAAAGTATAATGCAACATGCGCAAGCATTCATCATCGGTTAACATTTTTTACGAAAGTAACTTGGCTTCTAACTATAAATCAAATCAGGCATACACCGACATATATATTCCTCGAGATTTGACATAAAAACCATATTGCAAAATTGGATTACAACAACAACAAAGACTTTAGTCCCAAACAAGTTGGGTAGGCTAGAAGTGAAAGCCATAAGATCTCGCGACCAACTCATGGCTCTGGCACATGGATAGCAAGCTTCCACGCACCCCTGTCCATAGCTAGTTCTCTGGTGATACTCCAATCCTTCGGGTCTCTCTTAACGGACTCCTCCCATGTCAAATTCGGTTTACCCCGACCTCTCTTGACATTCTCCACATGCTTTAGCCGTCCACTATGCACTGAAGCTTCTGGAGGCCTGCGCTGCATATGCCCAAACCATCTCAGACGATGTTGCACAAGCTTCTCTTCAATTGGTGATACCCCAACTCTATCTCGTATATCATCATTCCAGACTCTATCCTTCCACGTGTGGCCAGACATCCATCTCAACATACGCATCTCCGCCACACCTAATTGTTGAACATGTCGCCTTTTAGTCGGCCAACACTCAGCTCCATACAACATTGCGGGTCGAACAGTCGTCTTGTAGAACTTGCCTTTTAGCTTTTGTGGCACTCTCTTGTCACAGAGAATGCTAGAAGCCTATCGCCATTTTGATATTGCAAAATTGGATTACCCCATAAAATTACAAGTGTTCATTTCACAATACAAAACATCTTTCAAAGTTGGATTTTCGCAACAAAGGTAGTAGTGACAAAGGAAAAGGTTAAAACTGGATGCTATGAGTCGGTCAGCGCAAGAGAAGAAGGCTTAGACAAAGAAACATCACCCAAATGGTCCACCAACGGGTATGCAAGGATTCTAAGACAACACACCTCTCTTGTCTTCTCAAGAGAGGGGAACTAGAGATAATGGTA
>NC_041391.1:702651139-702671791 GCF_002162155.2 Triticum dicoccoides | reverse complement strand
GGGGCTACTGAGGGAGTCCCGGACTAGGGGGTGTCCGGATAGCCGAACTATCATGGTCGGCCGGACTCCAAGACTATGAAGATACAAGATTGAAGACTTCGTCCCGTGTCCGGATGGGACTTTCCTTGGCGTGGAAGGCAAGCTTGGCGATACGGATATGTAGATCTCCTACCATTGTAACCGACTTTGTGTAACCCTAGCCCTCTCCGATGTCTATATAAACCGGATGGCTTTAGTCCATAGGACGAACAACAATCATACCATAGGCTAGCTTCTAGGGTTTAGCCTCCTTGATCTCGTGGTAGATCCACTCTTGTAACACATATCATCAATATTAATCAAGCAGAACGTAGGGTTTTACCTCCATCAAGAGGGCCCGAACCTGGGTAAAACGTCGTGTCCCTTGTCTCCTGTTACCATCCGCCTAGACGCACAGTTCGGGACCCCCTACCCGAGATCCGCCGGTTTTGACACCGACATTGGTGCTTTCATTGAGAGTTCCTCTGTGCCGTCACCATTAGGAAGGATGCCTTTTCCCGTCTTCAAAGAAGGCACCGTCATCAAGGGAGTTTTGGCCGCCGGCCAGACTATCCGGCTAGGCGGTTTTCTTATGACCGCCTGTTCGGCCACCGCTCCGACAATGACCTCTCAGGTCATTAAAAGCGATCTTCACGTCAGCTCGGAATTCGCCGAGCAGCTAGATCCGATTGAGCTCTCCTCCGTAAATGAGCTCTTGGATCGCATCGCCGCCCTGGGAGTCGCTACCGACTACGATCAGATTGGGCTTAAAACCGATCTGAGAGAAATTAACTCTCCCCAGGTTACCCACCATGTTATCGTGGTAGAGGAACAATGCGGCGACTCTTCTTCTATGTTAAAAACCAACTATGTCCGGATTCCCGATCCCTCCATGCCGGATTCCCGCGGAGGGACGGACGCTAATCAAATACTGAACCTAAAGTCAGGCATCGGACCAGATTTGTTGGAAAGCCTCCAGCAAACCAAGCTTCCGAATCCGGAAGCTTCTTGGCCTTTGAGCCTCAGATTGGGCGGGGTTCCGAACTTGATTCCACCCGCCCACCCAAACATAAGTGATCTATCTCAAATACGGCAAGAGCCCGATGAAACAGTACATCATTACTGGGCCAGATTCCTCCTGGTTATGGACAGGATAAAGGACTGCCGTGAAGAAAGCGCGATTTCAATCTTCTGCAACAATTGCACGGACAAGGGAATCATAAACGCCATCAGTCGTTGCGAAGTTACACGCTTCGCCGACCTAGCGACCATTGTACAAAAATACTGCGCGATGGAAAGTGCTTGGAAAACCGAAACTAAGTTTTGGGACAATCCGGCCCTGAATACAACCCCAGTCCGAAATAAAAGGGTGCATCATACTCAAGCACCTAGGTTAAAAACCAAAAAGCAAAACCCCCTAAAGGGTACGGAACCGTACTGGAGGGATGGCTCAACGGATCCTGCAAAATCCACAGTACGGAGGGCGCCACTCCAACACATAGCCTTCGAGCATGTTGGATATTACGGCAGGTGGACAAAAGTGGCGAAGGCTTTTTAGCCCCGGGCAACCAGCCCAGCAGCACCAGTACCGTATTAACAGTCTTCGAGACTTTCGCATCAAATAACATGCGGAAATGAACAATCCGCAGCCTTGCCGAAGTCTACCAAGTAGCAACAACAAATCCATGGAGCGACACGGCTATCACCTTCAATGCCAGCGACGAACCTAAATTCCGAACAGCTAGAGCACCAGCCGCATTGGTCCTCAGTCCGATAGTGGACGGCTTTCGTCTTACCAAGGTACTCATTGATGGCGGCAGTGGATTAAACCTCATCTACGAGGAAACCCTTCAAAAAATGGAAATTGACTGGAGCCGCATTGAGCGAAGCAGCACAACCTTCAGGGGAATAATCCCTAGTCGAGAAGTACGCTGCACAGGAAAAATCACACTAGATGTAGTGTTCGGCTCGCCGGAAAATTATAGGTCCGAAGAGGTCACATTCCAAGTGGCCCCATTCGGCAGCGGATATCACGCTTTGTTAGGGCGAGATGCATTCACAATCTTCCAAGCTATACCCCATTACGGGTACACGAAGCTCAAAATGCCCGGACCCAATGGAATAATCACTCTCGCCAGTGATCCAGATACAGCACTCCGCGCTGAAAATAAGACAGCCGCACTGGCCCTAGAGGCATTATCCGAAGCCCTAGCGGCAGAGGAACTAACTGCGTTGCACTCCACGGTGGATAGGGACGATGTGATACTCGATAAGAGGTCCAAGTCCACCTCTTTTAAACCAGCAGACGAAATAGTCAAATTTCAGGTCCATCCAACGGACCCCACAAAGATGGCATCCATTGGGGCACAATTAAATCCTGATGTAGAAGCCGCACTACGAGAATTCCTTCGGGAAAATTGGGACATTTTTGCCTGGCACCCTTCAGACATGCCAGGAATCCCACGCAGGCTGGCAGAGCACAGCCTAAATATCCTAAAAGGATTCAAGCCAGTCAAACAAGCTCTTCGGCGATTTTCCGAACCCAAAAGACAGGCAATGGGAGAGGATCTAGCCAAGCTCTTAGAAGCCGGATTCATCAGAGATATCAAACATCTGGACTGGCTAGCCAACCTAGTAATGGTACCAAAAAAGGACAAATCCTGGCGCCTCTGCGTCGATTTCAAAGACCTTAACAAGGCCTGTCCAAAGGACCCTTTCCCTCTCCCTCGCATCGACCAAATCATCGATGCTACCGCAGGGCACGATTCATTGTGCTTCCTCGATGCATACTCCGGATACCATCAAATCAAGATGGCGGAAAAAGACCAGGCCGCAACGTCATTCATTACTCCATATGGGCCATTCTGCTTCAACACAATGCCCTTCGGACTCAAAAACGCCGGTGCAACATATCAGCGCATGATTCAGACATGTCTGGCTACCCAAATAGGCAAAACAGTAGAGGCATACGTAGACGATGTGGTCGTCAAGACCAAACACGTCAAAACTCTAGTAGACGACCTGAGGGTGACATTTGACAACCTCCGACCATATGACATTAAGCTCAACCCGGAAAAATGTGTCTTCGGAGTACCAGCCGGAAAGCTTTTGGGCATCATTGTATCGGGTAGAGGAATTGAAGCAAACCCAGCCAAGATCTGAGCTCTGTCATAATTGGATATCCCAAAAGACCTCAAGCAAATACAAAAACTAACTGGGTGCGTAGCGGCTCTAAGCCACTTCATCTCCCGTTTGGGAGAAAAGGCTCTGCCCCTCTATCGCCTCCTTCGGCGCACCGAACACTTCGAATGGACGGATGCCGCCACGGCCAGACTCGAAGAAATCAAGGCCATACTGGCAACAAATCCGGTCCTGGCTGCGCCCAACCTGGGCGAACCTATGTTATTATATATCGCAGCAACACATCAAGTTGTCAACGCAGTACTCGTCGTCGAACGAGAAACAGAAGGGCACAGATTCCCTCTTCAAAAACCAGTGTACTACGTATCCACTGTCTTAACTCCATGCAAGTCCCGGTACCCACATTATCAAAAGATAGCGTATGCGGTGTTCATGGCATCCCGGAAGCTGCGACACTACTTTCAAGAGTGTTCCATAACGGTGGCCTCCGAAGTACCTCTCAACGATATTATAAACAATCGTGACGCAACAGGCAGGATTGCAAAATGGGCCATTGAGCTCTTACCATTTGACATAACCTACAAACCATGGCGAGCTATAAAGTCGCAAGTCCTGGCTGACTTCGTCGCCGAATGGACCGAAGCCGAACTCCCTAAAGAGTACGGCGCGTACTCCACAACGCCGTCCTAAAAATGTGAGCTCGGTTCGAAGGACTCGAATTCCACCATGTAGCCCGGGATAATAACCAGGCAGCAGACATGTTAGCACGCATCGGCGCAAAACGCGACGCCGTCCCTCCAAACATCTTCTTGGAACGGCTCTTTAAGCCATCCGTATTATGGGAAGAGGAGTCCGGAAATAACAATCCGGAGCCAGCTGCAGCACCTAACTCAGACAATTCTGACACAATCGGCGGCTCAGCAAATGAAATAACACCTTCAGCCCACGAAATAATGGCGGTAATTGCCCCGTGGACGGAACCATTCCTAGCCTACTTAATTAGGCAGGAACTTCCCGAAGACCAAAATGAGGCCCGCTGCATAGTTCGGTGATCTAAAGCCTACAAGGTCCATGAGGGAGAACTTTATAAGAAAAGCACAACCGGAGTCCTTCAAAGGTGTATCTCCGAAGAGGAATGGCGAAATCTCCTAGCTGAAATTCACGCCGGACTCGGCGGGCACCACGCTGCAGCCCGGGCCCTTGTAGGCAAGGTCTTCCGTACAGGATTTTATTGGCCAACAGCTCGGGCATATGCTCAGGACTTAGTCCAACGATGCGTCGGTTGCCAGCTCTTTGCTAATCAGAGCCACATGCCACCCACCGCCCTCAAAACTATACCCATCACCTGGCCGTTCGCGGTCTGGGGGCTTGACATGGTTGGACCCCTTAAAAGGGGAACCCACAAGCACAAATACTTATTGGTCATGGTGGACAAATTCACCAAATGGATTGAAGCCAAGCCGGTTAAAACGGCAAAATCCGGACCTGTGATAGATTTCATATCCGGGGTAGTACACCGTTTTGGCGTCCCCTACAGCATCATCACTGATAACGACACGAATTTCACGACCGACGAGGTTAAACTCTGGTGCAAAAATATGGGCATCAAGCTCGACTACGCTTCAGTCTATCACCCCCAAGCTAACGGTCAAGTCGAGCGAGCAAATGGTCTAATCATGAGCGGCATCAAACCCAGACTAGTGCGGTCCCTCAAGGATCTAACACACACTGGGTAGAGGAGCTTGATTCCGTACTCTGGGGGCTACGGACCACGCCAAACCGAACTACCGGATTCACACCATTTTTATGGTGTACAGCGCAGAGGCAGTTCTGCCCTGCGATATAATTCATGACTCACCTCGCGTGTGCATGTACAAAGAAAGAGAAGCCGAGCTGGATCGGCAGGACAGTTTGGACACCTTAGAGGAGGAGCGGGATGTGGCAAAAGCTCGTTCCACATTTTATCAATAGTAGGCTCGAAGATATCAAAGCAGAGAAGTACGGGCCAAAGCTTACAATGTTGGCGAACTTGTTCTACGCCTGCCAGACAAGAAAAAGGACAAACTTAAGCCCAAGTGAGAAGGTCCCTTCATCATCGACCAAGTCCTGACCGGCGGAGCATACCGTCTACGTAACGCATCTGACAACCGACTCGAGCCGGACCCATGGAACGCAGCCCGTCTCCGAAGATTCTACGCCTAACGCCGGACTCAGAGTTCGTCTCACTCCTCCGTCCACCTTTTTACATTTTCACTATCTCTTGTCCCCCTCCTTCTTCCCACTTTTTTTTTCAATACCGTTGATAGGCTGATTTGCGCATTGTTCGCACACACTTGATGTGCTTCTAGCACTCATTATACCTGGAGGCTTCTTTAATAGAAGCTCATTTATACGGGCTTCATGCCCAACACATGTGTCATACTTCCGCATGTACCTTTTATTCACCATTATATGCATCGATATGACTTAAGTTTTGGCCAAGCTGGGTTGCCTGGCTCCTGTGCTTACCCCTACGTTCCCGATTGTTCGGCTAGGAGGTAAAGGGAGCACCCTGCGATTGTTACTGCCGGGTCAGCCGGATGTGTACCTCAGATTGGGTGAAGCCGAAAGCTAGCGTTCTTAAGAGAATATTCGGTCGGTGACTTGAAAGATGATTTATTACTTACTTATTTATTTGTCCCTAGATGCTTTTTCTGCTATTTTCGCAGTCCGGACATGCACTTTAGGGCATGCCTCCCAGGGAAAGGAACCCTTAACGGAACTATTCTCCCTGGAAGATGTTTCTTACTAACCATGTAATATAACATAGCTAGTTGGGCACTTGTCTGATAAAGCAATTATGACCCCAACGCCTTGTCTCCACGCATGCCCCGGTTCTTCTATAACCATAAGGGTATTCGGACACACTCCGGATTGTTGGGTCCCGAGGTTGAAGCGAAAAGGTCCGCAAAGACAAACGATCTACAATCCGGCTAGAAGGCATTTTACATGTCATTTCAAATTACATCGTCAAACTGACTGATTGTACTCCTCTTCAATCCCATCTAATAGGCTATCTAATTTATAGTCCTGTTGGGAATATTTCGCGGCCAGTTCTACTTGGCCGTACATCAAGCTCATAGGGATCTCCTTCCCATCAGGCCCCGCAGGTCCGACCTCGGCCATGTGGTTTGGGTCAGCCTTCGGGTACCATGTCTTCACCATGGCCCAGGCCTCCGTGGCGCCTTGACGACAGGCCGATATTTTCCACAGACGGAGGCGTCGCCGTGCTCCTTGAAGCTTCTCAGCAAGCCCTCCAAGGCCCTCGGGTAGGGAGACGGAAGGCCATAAAGCCTGAACGACGCCACTCATCGCCTGCCGAACACGTTCGAGCAGTTGAACCAGCTCGGGAAGTTGGTCACCCGTTGAACCAGGCATTTCCTCCACAGGGCGACCTGTGAGCACACCTAAAGACACATTTCTGTCAATCGACTTCCTCGTCGAATTCTTCTTTTCAAAGGAATTTGCTCAAGCACTTACTATAAATGCCACGACGAAGCCGCTAATTCTCCTTCACGGAGCCAGACAACTGGGCCGAACACCTTTCAGCTCTTCTCCTAGCTGGGTGTGGGCATCTTGGAGCTTGTTTCTCTCCTGCTGCACCTTCATAAGCACCCTCTCGCCGGCCTTCAGCTGACGCAGTAGCTGTTGCTTGTCCGGATCTAGTCCGGCGCCCTCTGCAATATTATTGTCAGATTTACGCACACGCCGCACTTTGTTAACTACTTATCTTTTCGAAGTACGTATTACCAGCGGGGGTCTCTGTGGCTCCCCCTGTAGTGGCTAGTGCGGCCTCAAGTTGGGCCTTGCACTCTTGGAGCTCCTGGGATAGGTGGGTATTCTTCTCCGTAAGATCCTGCATAATAAATGATCCTTAAATCAGTTATTTTAACTATTTTAAGTCTCGGGGGCTACTAGCATATATAACTATTAAAATTACTTACCCGTATGTCCTTCACATACTGCTCCGTGGCTCTGGTTAAACCATCTTGAGCAGCACGGAGGTGCGCGTTTCCCACATCAAAGGCATTCAACGCCTCCGGGGAGAAACACGCGTCACGAAGAACTGTCCGGCGATGCCTGTGATTCATGGCGCTCTCCACCTCGGACCGGGTGGCGGACAGCCTGTCGGCATCCTCCGTTGGAGGAGCATCCGGCTCTTGCCTTGTGTTCGCCTCCACTTCCGGACCACGCGATGGAGCATGGCTGGCGGAGGCTTGATTGGCAACCTCTTCGGGCACTGTCCGACGAGCGCTCTTTCTCCTGGAAAATGTTATGAGCGTTAATATACCTCATAGGGATCCTTCCCTTAAAAACAACGGTGCGCCGTACCATTGCGGCGACGTTTCGATTTGCGTTGCACTCCTCTTCCGCCTGCTGGGCCGAACTGACCCTTGCTGGTCAGCCGCCGTAGGTTCGGCTTCCCGCCTTAAAGGCACCTCCTGCGATGCACCATCAGTATAGGATGGTCAGAATTGAGCACGGATCAAATGATAGCGTCAAGACCTCGGTCGTAGTCACCTGGGAGGCCGGAATCAAACCGGGGTAGTCAGCCATAATGGCGACTAGGGCATTGTCCATGCTAAGTTGGTGGAACACTCCGTCAATCAGCTCCACCTTTATGTCTGGATCCTCTTCAGAGGTCGGATCAAGGGATCGTTCCGGATCCTCAGGCTGTGGAGTTAGGCTTCGTATGCCCTCCACGTCTCGGCGCAGCTCCTGCGTCGAAATCACAAAGTAAAATACTTGACTTTGGTGAAGGAAATATGCCCTAGAGGCAATAATAAAGTTATTATTTATTTCCTTATTTCATGATAAATGTTTATTATTCATGCTAGAATTGTATTAACCGGAAACATGATACCTGTGTGAATACATAGACAAACATATAGTCACTAGTATGCCTCTACTTGACTAGCTCATTAATCAAAGATGGTTATGTTTCCTAACCATAGACATGTGTTGTCATTTGATTAATGGGATCACATCATTAGGAGAATAATGTGATTGACATGACCCATTCCGTTAGCCTAGCACTTGATCGTTTAGTATGTTGCTATTGCTTTCTTCATGACTTATACATGTTCCTGTAACTATGAGATTATGCAACTCCCGTTTACCGGAGGAACACTTTGGGTACTACCAAACGTCACAACATAACTGGGTGATTATAAAGGAGTATTACAGGTGTCTCCAAAGGTACATGTTGAGTTGGCGTATTTCAAGATTAGGTTTTGTCACTCCGATTGTCGGAGAGGTATCTCTGGGCCCTCTCGGTAATGCACATCATTATAAGCCTTGCAAGCAATGTGACCAAATGAGTTGGTTACGGGATGATGCATTACAGAACGAGTAAAGAGACTTGCCGGTAACGAGATTGAACTAGGTATTGGATACCGACGATCAAATCTCGGGCAAGTAACATACCGATGACAAAGGGAAACACGTATGTTGTTATGCGGTTTGACCGATAAAGATCTTCGTAGAATATGTAGGAACCAATATGGGCATCCAGGTTCCGCTATTGGTTATTGACCGAGAATAGTTCTAGGTCATGTCTACATAGTTCTCGAACCCGTAGGGTCCGCACGCTTAACGTTACGATGACAGTTATATTATGAGTTTATGAGTTTTGATGTACCGAAGGAGTTCGGAGTCCCGGATGAGATCAGGTACATGACGAGGAGTCTCGAAATGGTCGAGACGTAAAGATCGATATATTGGACGACTATATTCGGAGTTCGGAAAGGTTCCGAGTGATTCGGGTATTTTTCGGAGTACCGGAGAGTTACGGGTATTCGCCGGGGAGTATATGGGCCTTATTGGGCTATACGGGAATAGAGGAGAGAGGCCAAAAGGAAGGAGGCCTGCGCCCCCCCTCTGGTCCGAATTGGACAAGGGGGGCAGCCCCCTTTTCCTTTTCCCTCTCCCCCTCTTTCCACTTCTCCTACTCCAACAAGGAAGGAGGGAGTCCTACTCCCGATGGGAGTAGGACTCCCCTTGGCGCGCCCCCTCCTAGGCCGGCCGCACCTCCCCCTCCCTCCTTTATATACGGGGGCAGGCGGGCACCCCATGACACACAAGTTGATCTACGGATCGTTCCTTAGCCGTGTGCGGTGCCCCCCTCCACCATATTCCACCTCGGTCATATCGTCGCGGAGTTTAGGCGAGCCATGCGCCGGTAGAGCATCATCATCGTCACCACGCCCTCGTGCTGACGGAACTCATCCCCGAAGCTTTGCTGGATCGGAGCCCGGGGATCGTCATCGAGCTGAACGTGTGCTGAACTCGGAGGTGTCGTACGTTCGGTACTTGGATCGGTCGGATCGTGAAGACGTACGACTACATCAATCGCGTTGTCATAACGCTTACGCTTACGGTCTACGAGGGTACGTGGACAACACTCTCCCCTCTCGTTGCTATGCCATCACCATGATCTTGCGTGTACGTAGGAATTTTTTTGAAATTACTACGTTCCCCAAAAGTGGCATCCGAGCCTAGGTTTTATGCGTTGATGTTATATGCACGAGTAGAACACAAGTGAGTTGTGGGCGATACAAGTCATACTGCTTACCAGCATGTCATACTTTGGTTCGGCGGTATTGTGAGATGAAGCGGCCCGGACCGACATTACGTGTACGCTTACGTGAGACTGGTTTCACCGTTACGAGCACTCGTGCTTAAAGGTGGCTGGCGGGTGTCTGTCTCTCTCACTTTAGCTGAATCGAGTGTGGCTACGCCTGGTCCTTGCGAAGGTTAAAACAACACTAACTTGACGAACTATCGTTGTGGTTTTGATGCGTAGGTAAGAACGGTTCTTGCTAAGCCCGTAGCAGCCACATAAAATTTGCAACAACAAAGTAGAGGACGTCTAACTTGTTTTTGCAGGGCATGTTGTGATGTGATATGAAGACGTGATGCTATATTTTATTGTATGAGATGATCATGTTTTGTAACCGAAGTTATCGGCAACTGGCAGGAGCCATATGGTTGTCGCTTTATTGTATGAAATGCAAACGCCCTGTAATTGCTTTACTTTATCACTAAGCGGTAGCGATAGTCGTAGAAGCAATAGATGGCGTAACGACAACGATGCTACGATGGAGATCAAGGTGTCGCGCCGGTGACGATGGTGATCACGACGGTGCTTCGAAGATGGAGATCACAAGCACAAGATGATGATGGCCATATCATATCACTTATATTGATTGCATGTGATGTTTATCCTTTATGCATCTTATCTTGCTTTGATTGACGGTAGCATTTTAAGATGATCTCTCACTAATTATCAAGAAGTGTTCTCCCTGAGTATGCACCGTTGCGAAAGTTCTTCGTGCTGAGACACCACGTGATGATCGGGTGTGATAGGCTCTACGTTCAAATACAGCGGGTGCAAAACAGTTGCACACGCGGAATACTCGGGTTTAAACTTGACGAGCCTAGCATATACAGATATGGCCTCGGAACACAGATACCGAAAGGTCGAGCGTGAATCATATAGTAGATATGATCAACATAATGATGTTCACCATTGAAACTACTCCATCTCACGTGATGATCGGACATGGTTTAGTTGATTTGGATCACGTGATCACTTAGATGACTAGAGAGATGTCTATCTAAGTGGGAGTTCTTAAGTAATATGATTAATTGAACTTAAATTTATCATGAACTTAGTCCTGGTAGTATTTTGCAAATTATGTTTTAGATCAATAGCTTGCGTTGTTGCTTTCATATGTTTATTTCGATATGTTCCTAGAGAAAATTGTGTTGAAAGATGTTAGTAGCAATGATGCGGATTGGATCCGTGATCTGAGGTTTATCCTCATTGCTGCATAGAAGAATTATGTCCTTAATGCACCGCTAGGTGACAGACCTATTGCAGGAGCAGATGCAGACGTTATGAACGTTTGGCTAGCTCAATATGATGACTACTAGATAGTTTAGTGCACCATGCTTAACGGCTTAGAATCGGGACTTCAAAAACATTTTGAACGTCATGGACCATATGAGATGTTCCAGGAATTGAAGTTAATATTTCAAGCAAATACCCGAGTTGAGAGATATGAAGTCTCCAACAAGTTCTATAGCTAAAAGATGGAGGAGAATCGCTCAACTAGTGAGCATGTGCTCAGATTGTTTGGGTACTTCAATCGCTTGAATCAAGTGGGAGTTAATCTTCCAGATAAGATAGTGATTGACAGAATTCTCTAGTCACCATCACTAAGTTACTAGAACTTCGTGATGACCTATAGTATGCAAGGGATGACGAAAACGATTCCTAAGCTCTTCGTGATGCTGAAATCGACGAAGGTAGAAATCAAGAAAAAGAGCATCAAGTGTTGATGATTGACAGGACCACTAGTTTCAAGAAAAGGGCAAAGGGAAAGAAAGGGAACTTCAAGCAGAATGGCAAGCAAGTTTTCACTCCCACGAAGAAGCCCAAAACTGAACCAAAGCCTGAAACTGAGTGCTTACACTGCAAAGGAAATGGTCACTGGAAACGGAAATATCCTGAATATTTGGTGGATAAGAAGGATGGCAAAGTGAACAAGGGTATATTTGATATACATGTTATTGATGTGTACTTTACTAGTGTTTATAGTAGCCCCTGAGTATCTGATACTTGTTCGGTTGCTAAGTATTTGTAACTCGAAACAGGAGTTACAGAGTAAATAGAGACTAGTTGAAGGGGAAGTGACGATGAGTGTTGGAAGTGGTTCCAAGATTGATATGATCATCATCGCACACTCCCTATACTTTCGAGATTAGTGTTGAACCTAAATAAATGTTATTTAGCGTTTGCGTTGAGCATGAATATGATTTGATCATGTTTATTGCAACAAGGTTATTCATTTAAAATCAGAGAATAATTGTTGTTCTGTTTAAATGAATAAAACCTTTGATGGTCATACACCCAATGAAAATAGTTTGTTGGATCTCGATCGTAGTGATACACATATTCATAATATTGATGACAAAAGATGCAAAGTTGATAATGATAAGTGCAACTTATTTGTGGCACTGCCGTTTGGGTCATATCGGTGTAAAACGCATGAAGAAACTCCATAAAGATGGATTTTCGGAATCACTTAGTTATGAATCATTTGATGCTTGCGAACCTTGCCTTTTTGGGCAAGATGACTAAAACTCCGTTCTTCGGAACAATGGAACGAGCTACTGACATGTTGGAAATAATACATACCGATGTATGTGATCCAATGAGTGTTGATGCTCATGGCAAGTATCGTTATTTTCTGACCTTCACAAGATGATTTGAGCAGATATGGGTATATCTACTTGATGAAATGTAAGTCTGAAATAGTTGAAAGGTTCAAAGAATTTCAGAGTGAAGTGGAAAAATCATCGTAACCAGAAAATAAAGTTTCTGCGATCTGATCGCGGAGACGAATATTTGAGTTACGAGTTTGGTCTTCAATTAAAACAATGTGGAATAGTTTCACAAACTCACGCCACCTGGAACACCACAATGTAATGGTGTGTCTGAAAGTCGTAATCGTACTTTACTAGATATGGTGCGATCTATGATGTCTCTTATCGGTTTTACCACTATCGTTTTGGGGTTGTGCATTAGAGACAGCTGCATTCACGTTTAAAAGGGCACCATCTAAATCCATTGAGACGACACCATATGAACTATGGTTTAGCAGTAAACCTAAGCTGTCGTTTCTTAAAGTTTGGAGTTGCGATGCTTATATGAAAAAGGTTTCAACCTGATAAGCTGAAACCCAAATCGGAGAAGTGCGTCTTCATAGAATACCCAAAGTTAACTATTGGGTACGCCTTCTATCACAGATCCGAAGGCAAATTATTCATTGCTAAGAATGGATCCTTTCTAGAGAAGGAGTTTCTCTCGAAAGAAGTGAGTGGGAGGAAAGTAGAACTTGATGAGGTAACTGTACCTGCTCCCTTATTGGAAAGTAGTTCATCACAGAAATCAGTTCCTGTGATTCCTACACCAATTAGTGAGGAAGCTAATGATGATGATCATGAAGCTTCAGATCAAGTTACTAATGAACCTCGTAGGTCTTCCAGAATAAGATCCACACCAAAGTGGTACGGTAATCGTGTTCTAGAAGTCATGTTACTAGACCATGATGAACCTACGAACTATGAGGAAGCGATGATGAGCCCAGATTCCATGAAATGGCTTGAGGCCATAAAATCTGAGATATGATCCATGTATGAGAACAAAGTATGGACTTTGATTGACTTGCTCGATGATCAGCAAGCCATGTTAAATAAATGGATCTTCAAGAGGAAGACGGACATTGATAGTAGTGTTACTATCTACTAAGCTCGACTTGTTGCGAAATGTTTTCAACAAGTTCAAGGTGTTGAATACGATGAGATTTTCTCACCGTATCGAAGCTTAAGTCTGTTTGAATCATGTTAGCAATTGCCACATTTTATGAAATCTGGCAAATGGATGTCAAAACTGCATTCCTTAATGGATTTATTAAAGAAGAGTTGTATATGATGCAACCAGAAAGTTTTCGTCAATCCTAAAGATACTAACAAAGTGTGCAAGCTCCAGCAATCCATCAATGGACTGGTGCAAGCATCTCGGAGTTGGAATATACGCTTTGATCAAAGCATATGGTTTTATACAGACTTTTGAAGAAGCCTGTATTTACAAGAAAGTGAGTGGGAGCTCTGTAGCATTTCTAATATTATATGTGGATGACATATTGTTAATTGGAAATGATATGGAAATTCTGGATAGCATGAAAGGATACTTGAATAAGAGTTTTTCAAAGCAAGACCTCGGTGAAGCTGCTTACACATTGAGCATCAAGATCTATATAGATAGATCAAGACGCTTGATAAGATTTTTCAATGAGTACATACCTTGATAAATTTTTGAAATAGTTCAAAATGGAATAGTCAAAGAAGGAGTTCTTGCCTGTGTTACAAGGTGTGAAGTTGAGTAAGACTCAAGACCCGACCATTGCAGAAAATAGAAAGAGAATGAAAAGTCATTCCCTATGCCTCAGTCATAGGTTCTATAAAGTATGCTATGCTGTGAACTAGACCTATTGTATACCTTGCTCTGTGTTTGGCAAAGGAATACAATTTTGATCTAATAAGTAGATCACTGGACATGGGTCAAGAATATCCTTAGTGAGGACTAAGGAGATGTTTCTCGATTATGGAGGTGATAAAAGAGCCCGTCGTAAAAGTTACAACGATGCAAGCTTTTACACCAATCCAGATGACTCTAAGTCTCAATCTGGATATATATTGAAAGTGGGAGCAATTAGCTAGAGTAGCTCCGTGCAGAGCATTGTGGACATAGAATATTTGCGAAATACATACGGCTCTGAATATGACAGACCCGTTGACTAAGCTTCTCTCACGAGCAAAACATGATCATACCTTAGTACTCTTTTGGGTGTTAATCACATAGCGATGTGAACTAGATTATTGACTCTAGTTAACCCTTTGGATGTTGATCACATGATGATGTGAACTATGGGTATTAATCACATGCAGATGTGAATATTGGTGTTAAATCACATAGAGATGTGAACTAGATTATTGACTCTAGTGCAAGTGGGAGACTGAAGGAAATATGCCCTAGAGGCAATAATAAAGTTATTATTTATTTCCTTATTTCATGATAAATGTTTATTATTCATGCTAGAATTGTATTAACCGGAAACATGATACATGTGTGAATACATAGACAAACATATAGTCACTAGTATGCCTCTACTTGACTAGCTCATTAATCAAAGATGGTTATGTTTCCTAACCATAGACATGTGTTGTCATTTGATTAATGGGATCACATCATTAGGAGAATAATGTGATTGACATGACCCATTCCGTTAGCCTAGCACTTGATCGTTTAGTATGTTGCTATTGCTTTCTTCATGACTTATACATGTTCCTGTAACTATGAGATTATGCAACTCTCGTTTACCGGAGGAACACTTTGGGTACTACCAAACGTCACAACGTAACTGGGTGATTATAAAGGAGTACTACAGGTGTCTCCGAAGGTACATGTTGAGTTGGCGTATTTCGAGATTAGGTTTTGTCACTCCGATTGTCGGAGAGGTATCTCTGGGCCCTCTCGGTAATGCACATCATTGTAAGCCTTGCAAGCAATGTGACCAAATGAGTTGGTTATGGGATGATGCATTACGGAACGAGTAAAGAGACTTGCCGGTAACGAGATTGAACTAGGTATTGGATACCGACGATCAAATCTCGGGCAAGTAACATACCGATGACAAAGGGAACAACGTATGTTGTTATGCGGTTTGACCGATAAAGATCTTCGTAGAATATGTAGGAACCAATATGGGCATCCAGGTTCCGCTATTGGTTATTGACCGAGAATAGTTCTAGGTCATGTCTACATAGTTCTCGAACCCGTAGGGTCCGCACGCTTAACGTTACGATGACAGTTATACTATGAGTTTATGAGTTTTGATGTACCGAAGGAGTTCGGAGTCCCGGATGAGATCAGGTACATGACGAGGAGTCTCGAAATGGTCGAGACATAAAGATCGATATATTGGACGACTATATTCGGAGTTCGGAAAGGTTCCGAGTGATTCGGGTATTTTTCGGAGTACCGGAGAGTTACGGGAATTCGCCGGGGAGTATATGGCCCTTATTGGGCTATACGGGAATAGAGGAGAGAGGCCAAAAGGAAAGAGGCCTGCGCCCCCCCTCTGGTGCGAATTGGACAAGGGGGGCAGCCCCCTTTTCCTTTTCCCTCTCCCCCTCTTTCCACTTCTCCTACTCCAACAAGGAAGGAGGGAGTCCTACTCCCGGTGGGAGTAGGACTCCCCTTGGCGCGCCCCCTCCTAGGCCGGCCGCACCTCCCCCTCCCTCCTTTATATACGGGGGCAGGGGGCACCCCATGACACACAAGTTGATCTACGGATCGTTCCTTAGCCGTGTGCGGTGCCCCCCTCCACCATATTCCACCTCGGTCATATCGTCGCGGAGTTTAGGCGAAGCCCTGCGCCGGTAGAGCATCATCATCGTCACCACGCCGTCGTGCTGACGGAACTCATCCCCAAAGCTTTGCTGGATCGGAGCCCGGGGATCGTCATCGAGTTGAACGTGTGCTGAACTCGGAGGTGCCGTACGTTCGGTACTTGGATCGGTCGGATCGTGAAGACGTACGACTACATCAACCGCGTTGTCATAACGCTTCCGCTTACGGTCTACGAGGGTACGTGGACAACACTCTCCCCTCTCGTTGCTATGCCATCACCATGATCTTGCGTGTACGTAGGAATTTTTTTGAAATTACTACGTTCCCCAAAAATTGGATGTATGGATCAGGTAGATAAACGTCCGCTTACCCAGCTCCGAGGGTTATTCACGGAGAATCCGTTCAATGGATTCGTGCGGAGAAAGTCCTCCTCCTCCCCCTTGTACAAGCCGGACAGGATCTTTGCCAAATCGGCTGCCGAGCTCGGCCCTCTGCGGCCGTGACGGGTGGCGTCGTCTTCCCCGTTGAAATCCCACATAGGGTGGCCCCTATATTGGAGTGGCTGCACCCCTAGCATAATGCACGTGGCCATGATTCCAATCATGGTCAATCCGGAGTGGCCAGTAACCTAATCCGGCCCATCAGATAATGGACGCTCCTATCATCCTCCCGTTGAGGGCTCCGCGGGCGCCAACTCAGGCGTTTCTTCAAGGGAGCATTGCTGAACTCCGGGAGGCCGATCCGAACTGGATCCGGCAAAGGGGTGTCCTCCATGTAGAACCATTTCGAAGGCCAGTCTTCGGACGCCTTCTTCGGGGTGCCGGATAGATATCCGGTCCCGGCGATGCGCCATATTTCGGCTCCGCCCACTTGATATATCGACCCCTCATAAGAACGGGGTACAAGGCAAAACAATCTCTTCCACAACGCAAAATGGGGCTCGATGCCCAGGAACAGCTCGCAAAGAGCTACAAAGCCCGCGATGTGCAAAATGAAGGCAGGTGTGAGGTGGTGAAGCTGGAGTCCGTAGAACTCCAGGAGCCCCCGAAGAGACGGATGTATGGGAAATCCGAGTCCCCTTATTAGATAAGGGACGAAGCATACCCGCTCTCCTTTGGAAGGGTTGGGGACGCTCTCCGCCTGCTTTCCACCCTTGAAGGTGGCCAGTCCGGCTCGAACCGGAACCATGAAAGCTGGGGGAAGATATCCCTCAGTTTGGAGCGCCACTAGCTCGCTGTGTGGAACTGAGCATCTCCCCCAATCTCCTGGCTTAGGGTTGGGAGCGCGAGAGGAGGAGCCGCGTCGACTATCCATGATGGAATGGATTTTTGTCAGAAGCGCTTCGATGAGAACTTGCGAATGGAGGATGGTGTGAGCTGGATCTAGATCCTCGCCTCTCTTATAGGCGGCTCGTTCGCACGGCTAGGGGGTAAAATGTAAAAATACCCTAGCTTTTCGCATTCATACGACACGTGGAAGAAGGCCATTATTGGGCATAGAAGCCAAGGAGCGCAACATTTATAAGAAAGCCGAACACTATTCGACAGGAACATGAAGTTTGAAGGAGAACCCGCCTTGCAACGCCGAAGACAATATACACACCGGACTCGTCGTCGCTGAAGCCCGGTTCGGGGGCTACTGAGGGAGTCCTGGACTAGGGGGTGTCCGGATAGCCGAACTATCATGGTCGGCCGGACTCCAAGACTATGATGATACAAGATTGAAGACTTCGTCCCGTGTCCGGATGGGACTTTCCTTGGCGTGGAAGGCAAGCTTGGCGATACGGATATGTAGATCTCCTACCATTGTAACCGACTTTGTGTAACCCTAGCCCTCTCCGGTGTCTATATAAACCGGATGGCTTTAGTCCATAGGACGAACAACAATCATACCATAGGCTAGCTTCTAGGTTTTAGCCTCCTTAATCTCGTGGTAGATCCACTCTTGTAACACATATCATCAATATTAATCAAGCAGGACGTAGGGTTTTACCTCCATCAAGAGGGGCCCGAACCTGGATAAAACGTCGTGTCCCTTGTCTCCTGTTACCATCCGTCTAGACGCACAGTTCGGGACCCCCTACCCGAGATCCGCCGGTTTTGACACCGACAATGGCCCTGGTGATCTATCGACCCCTCCCTTACTACGGTTGCAACAAATAGTCGGGTCTCGTCTGCTTACTGTTCGCTCGAGGCAATAATCCTTAGTTTGTTGTTTGTGACAGGCTCTATACGGACGGCACCGATGGTGATCCTGGAGAATAGTTGGAGGTTTGACGATGGCGGATCTAGCACTCTCCCACGGCATCCACGACAGGAACCACCAGATCTGGATCCTAGTCAGTTCGGCGACAATCTCTATGGCCGACGTGCCACGGACAAGGGCCCCACTGTTCATCAAGTTTCAACTCCTTACCAGGCATGGTTTTGACCTAGATCTAGGGATGTTCAAGACCCACGTCCTCTTCCGACAAGCGTCACGGCGGCAGGAGGTTGGCGACGGTCGATGGTTTGGGTTTGTGACTTTGTGCAGAGACCCCTCATAAGGACCTAAACGTAATAATCTTTTCTTCGAGGTCCTTTCAGCAAAGTCTACAAGACACCTGTCCCACCCCTGGTCTTTCTGGAAGATTCCTCATCTGTTTCTTCTTCTTCTTCTTCTTTTGAGCGAAAATTCCTCATCTGTTTCTAATCGTACTCCGTTTATTTTTCCAATTTTATTGTGCGGTTTCTGTATAAAAAAGAAGGCAGTGGGCCGGACCGTTAGTTTCTCTTCCCCCACTTCTTCCACGCCGGCGACTTCACCAGAATCCAAATCGGTTAATCGAAACCCCTCCTCCTCCTCCTCCGCTCGTCGGCGGCGAAGGCATCGACCCCGCCAGGCCCGCGCTTCCAGGCATCGCAGCACGCGCGCGACCCCGCCTCGAACCAGATCCAGACGCGCGGGGATGGAGGCGTCCCGGTTCGGCTTCCAGACGGCGCCGGCGTTCAAGTTCGACCCGACGGACGCGGACCTCGTCGCCCACTACCTCCTCCCGCGCGCTGTCGGCGTCCCCGACCCGCCCTTCGCCCACGCCATCATCGAAGACGACCCGGCCGGCCTCCCGCCGGCGGACCTCCTGGCGAGGCACGGCCACGGCGGCAGCCACCACGCCTTCTTCATGCACACCGCCGCCGACGCGCCGGAGATCCGCGAGCGCGGCGTCAAGGGCGGCGCCGGCGGCCGGTGGCGCGGCCAGAAGGCCTCCGTCGAGACCGTCACCCTGGTGCACCCCGATGGCAGCGAGCTGGACATGAAGTACAGGCGCTCTGAGCTCTCCTATGAACGCGACGCGGGTGAGGGGGAGAAGAAGGGGCAGGACGCTGGCGCGGCCGCGGACGCCACCGGCTGGGTCATGCACGAGTACCAGATCGTGTCGCCGCCGCTCCAGTCGACGGTGCTCAGCCGCATCAGCAAGGTCAGGGAGGACCAGCAGCCGTCCGCCGCCGCCGCTGCTCAAAACTGAAAGCTTTGGTGAGATTGATTGCTGATCAGGGAGGATTACCAGCATTGTACAGTATAAATTAGGTAGGAGCTACATAGGATATTTATATGGCGATTGAATACTTTTTGTTTTAGGGGAGGCACTTGAATTACTTGATCTTGTTATCTATGTGAAACACACTCATGATGCTTACTAGAAATCTGCGATGAGATAATGAGATTTTATCTGTGAGTTCCACACGTTGTGCGTGCACATTGTGAAATCATTTAGAGACCATTAACAAAATATGAAAACAGTACAGCACGGTGTTCTTGAATCTCAGGACAAAAAGTTGAAGAAAAATATGTGGCTGTCATTGAGGATGAAGTGACTCTGGTACTCAAATCTGTGTTGAGGATTTCAGTGCTGAGAGGGTGCTTGGATATGTTTTAGTCCCATGACTAAAAGTAGTGGGACTAAAACTTGCTAGCCTCACCCATGCTTGAATCCAAATACTAAGTACTAAAGAGACTAAAATCAAGTTATTGAACATTTATTATCCTCCAAACCCTTCAATCCAGAACTCGCATGTGTTAAAAGAGATGAATTAAATAAGGAGAGAGAGGGCTAATACATATTTTAGTAGGTTTCCTATGACTAAAATTTTTTAGCCTCAAGACTAATTCTAGCCTCTCTTTAGTCAGGGGTGCTTGGAACTTTAGCCTCTAAAATAGACTATTTTTAGTCAGACTAAAAATAGTCCCTTGGATCCAAGCAACCTCTGAATCATGAGTTCCCTCTGGGGCTATGGGTTGTTGGTGAACCATTAATGCTGCATGATCGATCACACCAAATGGACTGCAAATGTATAACTGCTCAGTCTGCTGTTGAAGACCTGAACATGTTAATAGACAGGACAGTTACATGGCATTTATCATCAAGTCGGTTATTACTTGTATCACCTGTGCTTGATGTGTGTGTGTCTGTGTGTGTGTCTGTGTGTGCGTGT
>NC_041391.1:702647285-702650911 GCF_002162155.2 Triticum dicoccoides | reverse complement strand
AGTTGCTGTTTCTGGGTTGTGCTGGTGTTGCTTCAGCAGTTGTCCTTTGATTACATAGAAACTAGTATACTAATACAATTTATGACTCCAGATAACAACTAGCATGAACATAAGCAGTTCTTTTTGCCCCAAATTCAAGTAGGTAAGTCATTTTTATCGATCTTCATGTGTTGCTGTGTTTATTCATGTATAGTTACCTTAATAAGACCATGTCCTGAGTAAATGTTCACTGAACGACCAATGAAATATCATGTGTTGTGATCTGCAGAGAAATTCTAAAACACAACACCAGACATGATGCTTAGTACTAGACCAGCAATTCACTGAAAATAAATAGTTTCTATGATCATTTGTGTGCACATTGTGAAACTGTTTAGAAATCGGTAACTATGAATCTGTGATGATGTTGAGAAATACCCATACAGTGAGTACACTGCATGAATTGGGAGTTTGAGACCTTGAACCTGTGCATTTCCAGATGAAAGGAAACCAACTGAGATCTAGTTTCTGTGAAATACCAACATTGCGACCGTTGATTACAACTTTGGGGTCATCGCAAGAACAATGAGTAAACTTGCAAAGACCAGTCGGAAACCAATCTTGAGCAATACGGACGTTGGATCAGTTGCGGGCTAATGTCGGTATCATCTCCCTGAACAAAGTAAGATAAAAACAATACACCCGCATTGTATTCGTTCATCTTGACGCCGGTGGCTAATGTCGCGACGAGAAGGCCTCTGCCTGAGACCATCACCCTGTTGCGTCGTGGCAACGATGATGTAAGCATCCAGTACATGCACTGTATGAAGGCGACGAATGAGAGGGAGAGAAGAGGGGGGAGGACGTTCCCGTTCCATGTAGCCATGTTCAGCCGCAGCAGCAAGATTAGGGAGGACCATTAGCTGGCCGCCACTGCCGCAATCACCGTCATTAAAATCTTTGGTGAGATTGACCACTGATCAGGGAGTACTAGGCATCGGAACCATGTAGTAGCTACATAATAGATTTATGGCACTTCATCTCAGGGTTTATGGATCTATGTAAAACATACTCATGATTCTTGCTAGATATTGAAAATAAGCAGTTTGTGTGATCCGTTGTGTTAGTGTAGTGAAACTGTTCATAAATCTCATGATCCTTATTGCCCACTGCTATCTGTTACTAAATTTTACTAGATATAATTGCCCGTGCGTTGCAACAAGGGCATCAATAATATAGTGATTCAACATCAATAATACCTTTGCTGGACCTGGCTCACTTACAGTTGCCGTTCTCTTCGGATGAGATGTTAGCGGTTATCAAAGCAATGCCACGGGATAAAGCACACTATATGCTGAGACATAATAAAGGATGACTTCATGAGGGCCTTTGATTCTTTCTTCAGAGGAGACACGAGGAGAATGTGTGCCATCAACAAGGCGTTGGTATCTCTCCTGCCTAAGAAAGATGGAGCATTAGACATGAAGGATTTCCGGACGGTCAGTTTGGTACATGGAGCCATCAATTTTTTCCACAAGGTACTCTCCTGCCGCCTAGCACATGAGCTACCGCAGCTAGCTAGTTGTGAAGAACCAGAGTGCATTTGTGCATGGTAGATCCCTCCACGATAACTTCATGTTGGTCCAGTGCAGACTTCGTAGACTGCATGCGCTCAAGAAACTAGACGTCATGCTAAAGATGGATATTTCGATCGAAGGCATTTAATTTGGTTCACTGGTCGTTCCTTTTGGAGGTTCTAGCGGAGATGGGCTTTGGGAGACGGTGCAGATCATGGCTGTGGTTTATTTGCTACCTCTTCGACACGTGTTATGGTTAATGGTGTCCCAGGGGAAACCATCTTCAACTGAGGTCTATGCCAAGGAGATCCTCTTTCCCCAATGTTGTATTGATCAGGGAGCCTTTGCAGCGCATGTTCTAGTTGGCCGTGACCAATGGACTTTTCTCTCCCCTAGCATCAGAGGCTTGAGTCAGAGGCTTTCAATTTTTGCGGACAATATCATGGTATTCCTAAAGCCCGAGGAGGTGGAGCTACGTGCATGTGCAATGATCTTGGAGATGTTTGGGATGGCGTCGGGCCTGAGGGTGAATCTAAGTAAGAGCGCCGCCGTGCCTATTCATTGTTCGCTAGAGGAGGTGATGATGACACATAACATGTGCTAGGCTTCTCTGTGGGGTCATTTCCTTGCAGCTACTTCGATCCGCCACTCACTATTCGCAATCAATCTGCCGCTCAGTTTCATAGTCTGGTTGAGCAAATCGGTGGCCGACTACCATCCATGCGCGCCTCCACAATGCCTAAGAGTGGACGACTATTACTGATACAATCAATGCTCTATTCCATGTTGATCCATGCAATGATGGCATTGGACCTACCACCGAAGACACTTACGACCATTAACAAAATTCTCATAGGGTTCATATGGTGTGGAAAGGTAGAGGCCAATGGAGGCAGTTGTGTCGTGGCGTGGGATTTGGTGTGCACACCTAAGTGGGCCGGTGGGCTGGGCATTCCGAACCTCAGGTGTCTTAACATCGCGATGCATGCTCAATGGCCATGGTTGCCTAGATCAGACGGAGAGAGGCCATGGGCGGAATTTGACATTCCGGTGCCGAAGGAATCGATAACTTTGTTGAATGCCGCTTTACTGGCCACGATTGGGGATGGGCACAACACCATGCTCTAGGAAGACAGGTGGTTGGACGGCCTAAGAATAGCGGAAATTGCGCCATCCATCTATGGGAGAGTGCCTCGACTAGTGAAGCTTTCGAGGACAGTACACGATGCACTTGCAAGCAACATTTGGGTAACTGATATTGGTTAAGATTTGGAGCTAGGGGCACTTCAGGAATACATGCATCTTGAGGAGGGTTGCAATGACACAATTAGACAGTCTTGGGAATGCAAGTTCTCGGTACGATCAACATATGCAGCCAAATTTGCTAGCCGGAGGTGGTCTCCATTGTGGAGTTCATGTGAAGGTCTAGGGCGCCACTACAATGTTGTTTCTTCGCGTGGCTAGCATTCCGGAATAGATGCTGGACTTCGGATAGGTTGGCTAGTAAGGGGCTACCACACCAACCCTTTATGCACTCAACATGACAAATCTATGAACCATATTATGCCGGGTTGTGTCTTCGCGAGGGAGTTATGGCTGACGATTTGCATGGCCCTAGGAAGGGCAGACTAGACACCATGAGCCGACGACACACTTCAGTCATAGTGCCTAAGAAAGACTACGACGGTACAGAAACCAAGAGACATTAGGGCAGTCCTGCTTCTGGGGATGTGGGTGCTCTAGAACACAGGAACTCGGTTGTGTTCGATGGAGTTTCACCCTCGGTTATGACTGTTGCTACACACTTCGAGATGGAATGTCGTGCATGGCGAGAGGCTGGCCTCATCAAGGGAGAGTTGGATCACCTGCTAGGTGGTGGCTACGTGGGTTAGACACGAGTAGTCGTAGTATGTACCAGATAGTGGAGTGGTGTGAGTAGACGCAACTAAGGCACCGTTGTTTTCCTTTCGTCTCTGGCGGCTTGAACCCTAGCCGCCACCAGGAGAGGCCAATCTTCCAGTGCCGTCCTCCGGCAGTTTTCCTCCACCGGCGACCTCGGTCGTCAGTGGT
>NC_041391.1:702578524-702647071 GCF_002162155.2 Triticum dicoccoides | reverse complement strand
CGTGCGGATCGTTTTTACTCTCTTGTACTCTAGGTTTTTTGGCTATTCATCGTCTTTTGCTTCAGTGACGATGATGATGACGCTGAATAAAGATTCTTCAGATCCTTCCTTGACGAGGAAATCGATCTTATGGTTGCGGATGGATTTGGAAACTAGTCTGTTCAAGTAAGGATGGCGTGGCGTCGGCAACATCCTCGTGATGGACCTGTGCCCACGGGCTCCGCCGTTGAGACCATGTTTGCTCCAGTGTCAGCGCGGATCTAGGGAGGTATGACAACCCACAAGTATAGGGGATCATTTGTAGCCTTTCTCGATAAATAAGAGTGTTAAACCCAGCGAGGAGCTAAAGGTAGAACAAACATTTCCTCAAGTTCTATCGACCGCCGATACTACTCTATGCACACTTAACGTTTGCTTTACCTAGAACAAGAATAAAAGTGGAAGTACTTTGCGAGAATAAAAATACGAATAAATTGCAAGACAGTAAAAGTTAGTTGTTTTGTAAAAAGCTTTTGTCACACATGAAAGTTATTTGTCCCTAGGCAATTGATAACTAGACCAGTAACCATTATTGCAATTTTATATGAGGGAGAGGCATGAGCTAACATACTTTCGACACTTGGATCATATGCACTTATGATTGAAACTCTAGCAAGCATCCGCAACTACTAAAGATCATTAAGGTAAAACCCAACCATAGCATTAAGTATCAAGTCCTCTTTACTCCCATACGCAGCAACCCACTTACTCGGGTATGTGCTTCTGTCACTCACGCCAGTCACCATAAGTGAATCATGAACATATTGCAACACCCTACAACGGGGATCCCTCACGTTTGCGCGACACGGAGGGAACCATAGGACAGCACCAAAATAAAACATACAACTCATACCAACCACGATCATCAATTAACCCATAGGACAAAACACTCAAACATCATAGGATAGCCGCATATCATTGGGAAATAATATATAGTGTTGAGCACCATGTTTAAGTAGAGATTACAGCAGGGAAAAGAGGTGTTACACCGCTGCATAGAGGGGGAGAAAGTTGGTGTTGACGGTAGTAAGATTGTTGATGTAGATCGCCATCATGATCCTAGCCCCGACGGCACTCCGGCGCCACCGGGAGAGAGGGGGAGAGAGCCCCTCCTTCTTCCTTGACCTCCCCCCTAGATGGGAGGAGGGTTTCCCCTCTTTTCCATGGCCTCCATGGCGGTGGAGGGGCGAGAGCTCCTCTGAGATTGGATCTCTCTCTCCGTTATCTTCTATTTCACGCTCCTGAGATCTAGCCAAAATCCGTTTTTAAATATCCGGAGATCCGCAACTCCTATTGCGTTGAGATTTTAACATGATTTTTTTCTGGATATAAGCGTCCTTGCGCCTGAAGGAGAGCAACAACCACCTTACAAGGTGACCACAACCCACCACGGCGCGCCTGGGCCCTTGGGAGCGCCCTGGTGTCTCATGGGGGCTATGGGCCTCCTTTTCCGTTGATTCCACCTCCCAAAAATCACATATATTCCAAAATAATTCTCCGTAAAATTGTATTGCATTTGGACATCGTTTGATATGGATATTGTACGAAACAAAAAACATGCAAAAAACAGGAACTGGCACTGGGCACTAGATCAATATGTTATTCCCAAAAAATAATATAAAATGTTGCCAAAAGTATGTGAAAGTTGTATAATATTGGCATGGAATAATAAAAATTATAGATACGATGGAGACGTATCAGCATCCCTAAGCTTAATTCCTGCTTGTCCTCGAGTAGGTAAATGATAAATATAATTTTTGATGTGGAATGCTACCTAGCATAATCTTGATCATATGCCTAATCATGGCATGAATATTAAGACAAGAGTGATTCAAAACAATAGTCTATAATTTGACATAAAGACATTAATACTCACGCATCCCAACAAATAATCATGTCTTTCAAAATATCAATGCTAAAGAACGCTATCCCTACAAAATCATATAGTCTTGTCAAGCTCTGTCTTCTTAACTCAAAGTATTTACCATGTACTACCCCGGTGTCAGCCAAGCAATTGGTTCATAGTTTTTAACACGCTTCAGCTTTTTCAACTCCCATGCAATACATGAGCGCAAGCCACGGATATAACACTATGGGTGGAATAGAATACGGTGGTAGAGATTAATTTGGAGAAGACAAAAAGGTAAGAAAGTCTCACATCGATGCGTCTAATCAACGGGCTATGGAGATGCCCATCAATTGATATCAATGCTAGGAGTGGGGATTGCCATGCAACGGATGCACTAAGAGCTATAAGTGTATAAAAGCTCAATATGAAAACTAAGTGGGTGTGCATCATACTCTTTAATGAAAAATTCCCACTAGTATAGGGAAGTGACAACATAGGAGACTCTCTATATGAAAAATGTGGTGCTACTTTGAAGCACAAGTGTGGAATTAGCATGGCCCTTCTCTTTCTTCTTCTTCTCTTTTCTTTTTTTTCTTTTTTTCCTTCTGTCCGGAGTCTCACCCTGACTTGTGGGGGAATCATGGTCTCCATCATCCTTTACTCACCGTGACATGCTCTAATAATGAATAATGATGATCATCACACTTCTATTTACTTACAACTCAATATTACAACTCGATACCTATAACACAGTATGACTCTATATGAATGCCTCTGGCAGTGTACCAGGATGTGCAATGATCTAGCATAGCAAAGATATCAAAAAACGACAAGCCATGGAAGTATCATGCTAGCTATCTTACGATCATGCAAAGCAATATGACAATGAATGCTCAAGTCATCAAAACGGAAGCGGTGGAAGTTGCATGGAAATATATCTCAGAATGGCTATGGAAATGCCATAATAGGTAGGTATGGTGGCTGTTTTAAGGAAGATATAAGGAGCCTTATGTGTGATAGAGCGTATCATATGACAGGTTTGGATGCACCGGCAAAGTTTGCACTGACTCTCGAGGTGAGAAAGGGAAATGCACGGTACAGTAGAGGCTAGCAAATTGCGGAAAGGTAAGAGTGCGTATAATGCATGGACTCACAATCGTCATAAAGAACTCATATACTTATTGCAAAAGTTTGTTAGCCCTCTAAGCAAAGTACTACTACGCATGCCCCTGGGGAGGTTGGTAGGAGTTAACCATCGCGCGCCCCCGACCTCTATGCAAAGGAAGATAATCAATAATAAATCGTGCTCCAACTTCATAACATAACGAGAGACTATACATGCATGGTTCGGGAATCACAAAACCTTAACACACATATCTTACTAAACACGATCATCCACTAGTACCTCCCACATATTATCATCTCTATATCCCAAAACTATTGCAAGGAATCAAACATATCATATTCAGTGATCCACAAGTTTTATGTAGGATTTTATGACTAACCATGCAATTGACCAATTCTTGTTGAGTCTCTAAATATATATAAGTGAAGCATGAGAGTTTAATTCTTTATACAAAAGACTTGCACATGCTCTAATAATTATAAGTGAAGCAAAAGAGCATTCTACAAATAACGGTTTGCTATGTGAAGAGAAACATGCAATCCAAACTTCAAATGTTATAAGTGAAGCACATGAAGCATTCTATAAGGCCATACTCAAAAGATATAAGTGAAGTGCAATGAGCATTCTATAAATCAACCATGGACTATCTCATATCAGCATGGTGCATAAAAGGGAAGTGAAAACTAAACACAAAAGACGCTCCAAGATTTATGCATATCACGTGAACGAAACGAAAACCAAAACATACCAATACTTGTTGAAGAAAGATGGGATGCCTTTAGGGGCATACCCAAGCTTAGACTCTTTAGCTCCTCAGATATTTACTTGGGGTGACTTGGTCATCCCTAAGCTTGAAATCTTGCCTTCCCTCCTTCTCCTCATATCGAGACCTCCTCGATCTTTGAACACTTCACCCACACGAAACTTAATAGAAAACTCGGTGAGATCCGTTAGTATAAGAATGCAAATCACTACTTTAAGTACTATTGAAAACCCATTCATATTTTGTTTTTGCATTATAGCTACTGTATTATAACTTATCCATGGCTTATACCACCGATACAATCGATAGTTTCATCAAAACGAGCAAAACAATGCATCAAAAACACAATCTTTCAAAAACAGGACAGTCTGTAGCAATCTAAACATTGACCATACTTCTGTAACTCCAAAAATTCTGAAACATTAGGAAAAAATAAACATTTTGCATAGCAGTGCTGTGTAAAAATTTCAGAAACTTTTGACATTCCGATAAAAAACGAAAATTCACGCACTACAGCCAAAGTTTCTGTTTTTTGCACCGCACATACCCACAAGCAATCTAATCATCCTAAAGGCAAATCTTGGCACTTTATTTCTATAATACAATGGATTTGTACAAGGGGATAATTATTTTTGTTGAAAATTTTCTGTAATCAAGATTCACAAAGTTTTCATGGGCATGAACAAAGTTCAAGGAGCTCCCCCACTTTAACAATGCTCATCTCTCTCACTTTCACTTTTCTTTTTGAAAAAGTTTTAGGTTCCCCTCTATATATATTTTTAAATTTTTATAAAAATCACTCTACAGAAATAAATGACTCTCTTAAACTTCCGGGCTGTCTCCCTGGCAGCGCTTCTTTAAAGCCATTAAGCTAGGCATAAAGTGCTCAAGTAATGGATCCACCCGGATCCCAAGGTATATCAAAGCGGATTTTAATTAGCAATGATTTGTATTTTAGTAGTGAGCACAAAGCAACATATATCATGCAATGACGAAGTCTAAGTCTCTTCCTATGCATCGGCATGTCATAAAAGAACAAATCATGCACATCAAGTAAAGGCCAATACATAGCATAATCACTTTCTTGCAATTTTATCGTGTTGGAAACATAGAGAGGCGGAGATGTAGTTCCTCTCTCATAATAATTGCAAGTAGGAGCAGCAAGCACATGCATATTATATTCATCAAAAATCATCATGTGTAATATTAAAAGGCAACCTATCAATATAATCCTTAATAAGAACAAACTTCTCTAATATAGTGTAGTTGGGAGAATTCAAAAAGATAATAGGACTATCATGTTTGGGTACAATAGCAAAAAATTCATTCTTAACATAAGGAACTATAGCAAGTTCATATCCATAAGCATAATTCATATTGGCATCTTGGCCACAAGCATAGTAAGCATTAAGTCATCAAAAAGGGATATTTCAATAGAATCAAAGGAATCATAGCAATTATCATAGCATTTATCCTTCGGTAAACATGAGGGGAAATTAAATAATGTATGAGTTGAAGAGTTACTCTCATTAGAAGGTGGGCACTAGTAGCTAATCGGCTCTTCCTCCTTTTGTTCTTTGCTCTCCTCATCATCTTTTTCATCTAATGAGCTCACAGTTTCATCAATTTCTTCTTTCATAGTTTCCTACAAAATAATAGTCTCATCTTGGATAGCGGAGACTTTCTCAATAAACACATCAATATCGTAATTGTATTTGTAATTCTCATAGCAATATTTAAGTATAGCAAAATTTTCAGGTCTATAAACAACATCATCATAATCATCATACTTTTCAAACAGAGATTCCATTTCATAAGCACCCTTAAAAACAACAAATTCTTCTATTCGTTCCACATCATAGTAATCATATATTAGCATAAGAAGCCAAGGTTTCATTATCATTAAATTTGCATGAAAAGGGAAGGTGTGGATCCTTCATCCTAGAGCAACAAGTATAACCATATCTCAAGCATAGTTCCCGAGCATACCAATGTAACATATGAATTTGATCCCATAAGAGTTTCCCTTTATGCATCAAGCGATAATCCCTAAAGTATTCACATTGATCCAACGTGTCTCCCATTGTCAAGTTGAATGGGGTTTTATCAGGATTATCAAAGTAGTGTCTAATATTTTTCACATAACGAGCATCGAGGGTTTTAGGAGGTTCCCCATCTCCATGAGTAGCAAGTACACCTAATTTTTTTTGTATTCTGTGTTCCATATCTATAACTAAAGATAGAGAACAACTTAAAGCAAAAAATAAAATCTACTTAGTGATAAATAAAACAAGCACACACAAGAATACTCACACCACGCTATTGCTCTTCGGCAACGGCGCCATAAAAATGTCTTGATATCCCACAAGTATAGGGTATCATTTGTAGACTTTTTCGATAAATAAGAGTGTCGAACTCAACGAGGAGCTAAAGGTAGAACAAATATTCCCTCAAGTTCTATCGACCACCGATACAATTCTGCGCACACTTAAGGTTTGCTTTACCTAGAACAAGAATAAAACTGGAAGTACTTTGCGAGAATAAAACTACGAATAAATTGCAAGACAGTAAAAGTTAGTTGTTTAGTAAAAAAGCTTTTGCCACACAAGAAAGTTATTTGTCCTAGGCAATTGATAACTAGACCAGTAATCATTATTGCAATTTTGTATGAGGGAGAGGCATGAGCTAACATAGTTTCTTTACTTGGATCATATGCACTTATGATTGAAACTCTAGCAAGCATCCGCAACTACCAAAGATCATTAAGGTAAAACCCAACCATAGCATTAAGTATCAAGTCCTCTTTACTCCCATATGCAACAATCCACTTACTCGGATCTGTACTTCTGTCACTCACGCCACCCACCATAAGCGAATCATGAACATATTGTAACACCCTACATCGGGGATCGCTCACGTTTGTGCAACACGGAGGGCACCATAGGACAGCACCAAAATAAAACATACAACTCATACCAACCACGATCATCAATTAACCCATAGGACAAAACACTCAAACATCGTAGGATAGCCGCATATCATTGGGAAATAATATATAGTGTTGAGCACAATGTTTAAGTAGAGATTACAGCAGGGTGGGTGGCGTGAGTGACAGAAGCACTACATATTATAGGATAGCCACATATCATTGGGAAATAATATGTAGTGTTGAGCACCATGTTTAAGTAGAGATTTGTCAGGACCCCGATCCTAGGTCACACCGATCTAGCATGTAACACATCATATCACTTTGCGGCCTCACGCATGGTATTCCCACGGGTGCTACCTTACCTGGCCCGGGACCGTTTGCGCCTTTTGGCTCACGTATATGATAGTGCCACTAGCATCCATATGACAAAGAACCCGGGCCGACATGACTAGTCGTAAACCCAAGGTGGTGCTAACTTACAGGGACAGGCATAGATGACCCAGCAACGAACATGTCAATCAAGAATGTATGAACCCAAGTCGTAGCAAGCTACAAGGATTTAAAGGAACAACGTGTGACTTTTCCTCGAAGGGGCAGACACAGGAACGAAGAAGGACACATGCTGGCCAGCCTAAGTGTTTTGGAGCAGTAGTAAGCAACGATGGCTCAGTGAAACCACTAGGAGACATTTCCCGGTAAGAGAGGCTACCAAGAATAAACAACTAGGTTGTCGGATCCCACACATACCAAGCATTTCATTAACATACACACAATATGCTCGATATGTGCAAATACAACATGGCATCACAACAAAAAACTACGACTGAAAGTATTTATTCATTAGGCTCCGAGGAGCCAGATATTACAAACATGGGTCTGATGACCTAGCATTCAAGTCATACAAGCAATAAGCACATGCAGAAGCTTAACTTGTCTGAGTACAGACAACTACAAATGAAAAAGGCTGAGAAGCCTGACTATCTACAAGACCCTACCGAGGGCACAAGATCATAGCTGAGGTAACAAGCTAAACGTCGAAGTCCACGCGGAACTACTAGTGAGACTGAAGTCTCTCTGCAAAACATAAATTAAGCAAACATGAGTACAAATGTACCCAGCAAGACTTACATCAGAACTAGCAACATATGCATCAGCATCAATAAAGGGGTGGTGGAGTTTGACTGCAGCAAGTCAGCTTTGACTCGGTGGCTATCCTGAACTATGACTGTAAGTAACTCTTTTGAGGTGGCGCACATGAGTCCACATATTCACCATATCAATGCACCACTATGGATCCACTCCCGTCTCCCTACGAGAAGGCCATCCATAGCACTCACGCTTAACTTGCACATTTTAGAGTATCCACTTTCACTTGTCTATGAACTGTACAGGCAACCCAGAAGTCCTTTACCATGGACGCGGCTATTCAAATAGATGATGTTAACCCTGCAGGAGTGTACTTCTTCACACATGCTCTCGCCACTTACCACCATGTACACGTCATGTATCTTGGCAACCTTCAAGCTGAAGCCAGGAGAGGGTGTCGGCCACGACCTGACTAACCACACAAGTCCCTAGTTCAGGTTTATCGCCTCTTCAGGTTCCATTCGCAGGGAGTCCGGCCGAGGTTTCCACTACGGCCCCGAACGATGTCTGAAGGATTCCCGAGGCACCAAACAGGCGTGCCGATACACCGTGCCACGTGCCTACCGCATCACAGCCCACCCCTAGGGTCAGTGCTGCACAGGCCTCCAGCATACTACAAACACCGGAAACTACTTGCAACTCCTGGACAGAGGACAATGGCGGTTAATAAGTCGAGAGAGTCAATTAAGGATCCCAATGTGTGGTAGTAGCTGTTCATGGATCACAAACACAGAACTCAGTTCCTAAGGACTATTTCAATGAGACAACCCACAATGTACTCCTACATGGCCTCTCACCGCTACCTTTACCAAATCGTGTTCACACACTTAGCTCTCAATAGTAGGACATGTTCACAACTTTTCCAATTCATCCCTGATGAATCATACCCGACACAACTCTAAGCAATAGCAGGCATGACAAAAAAGCATGAATGAGTAGGCACATCAGGGCTCAAACAACTCCTACTCATGCTAGTGGGTTTCACCTATTTACTGTGGCAATGAAAGGTCATGAAGAGGAAAGGGTGAGGGAGTCCTGGATTAGGGGGTGTCCGGATAGCCGAACTATCACCGTCGGCCGGAGTCCAAGACTAAGAAGATACAAGATTGAAGACTCCGTCCCATGTCCGGATGGAACTTTCCTTGGCGTGGAAGGCAAGCTTGGAGAGACGGATATGAAGATCTCCTACCATTGTAACCGACTCTGTGTAACCCGAGCCCTCTCCTGTGTCTATATAAATTGGAGGGTTTTAGTCCATAGGACGAACAACAATCATACCATAGGCTAGCTTCTAGGGTTTAGCCTCTCTGATCTCGTGGTAGATCAACGCTTGTACTACCCATATCATCAATATCAATCAAGCAGGAGTAGGGTTTTACCTCCATCGAGAGGGCCCGAACCTGGGTAAAAACATCGTGTCCCTTGTCTCCTGTTACCATCCGCCTAGACGCACAGTTCGGGACCCCCTACCCGAGATCCGCCGGTTTTGACACCGACATTGGTGCTTTCATTGAGAGTTCCTCTGTGCCGTCGCCATCAAGAAGGATGCCTCGTCCCGTATTTAAAGACGGAACCATTGCTAAAGGAGCTTTGGCCATCGGCCAATCTATCCGGCTAGGTGGTTTTTTCTGACCGCTTGTTCTGCCGCCCCGCCAACGATGACTTCTCGGGTCATCAAAAGCAATCTTCCCGTCAACTCAGAATTCGCCGAGCAGCTAGATCCGATGGAGCTCTCCTCCTTAAACGAGCTCTTGGATCGCATCGCCGCCCTGGGAGTCTCTACAGACTACGATCAGATTGGGCTTAAAACCGACCTGAGAGAGATCAACTCTCCCCAGGCTACCCACCACGTTGCTGTGGTGGAGGAATAGCACGGCGACTCTTCTTCCATACTAAGGACAAGCTATGTCCGGATTCCCGAACCCTCCATGCCGGATTCCCGCGGAGGGACGGACGTCGATCAAGTCCTGAACCTAAAGTCAGGCAGCGGGCTAGATTCATTGGACAATATCCAAAAGCCCAAGCTTCCAAGTTCGGAAACTTTTCGACCTTTGAGTCTTAGATCGGACGGGGTTCCGAATTCAATTCCACCCGCCCACCCAAACATAAGCGATCTATCCCGAATCTGGCAAGAGCCCGCTGAAACAGTACACCATTACTGGGCCAGATTCCTCCTGGTTATGGACAGGATAAAGGACTGCCGCGAGGAAGACGCAATCTTACTTTTCTACAATAACTGCAGGGACAAGGGAATCGTAAATGCCATAAGCCATCGCGAAATTACACGCTTTGCCGACTTGGCGTCCATAGTACGAAAGTACTGTGCGATGGAGAGCGCTTGGAAAACCAAAATCAACTTTTGGGATAATCTGGCTCCGAATACATCCCTAGTCCGAAATAAAAGGGTGCATCATCGTCAGGCACCCGGGTTAAATACCAAAACGCAAAGAAACCCTAAAGGGCACGGAAACGTACTCGAAGGATGGCTTAGTGGACCCTGCAAAATTCACAGCGTAGAGGGCGCCACTCCAACTCATAGCCTTCGAGCATGTTGGATACTACGGCAGGTGGCCAAAAGTGGCGAAGAGCTTCTAGCTCCAGAGAACCAGCCCAGTAATACCAGTACAGTAGTAACAGTCTTCGAGACTTTCGCATCAAATAATATGCAGAAACGAACACTCCGCAGCCTTGCCGAAGTCTACCAAGTAGCAACAATAAATCCATGGAGTGACACGGCTATTACCTTCAACGCGAGTGACGAACCTAAATTCCGAACTGCCCGAGCACCAGCCGCATTGGTCCTCAGCCCAATAGTGGACGGCTTTCGCCTTACTAAGGTACTCATGGATGGCGGCAGCGGATTAAACCTCATTTACGAGGAAACCCTTCGAAAAATGGAAATAGACTGGAGCCGCATTGAGCAAAGCAGCACAACCTTCAGAGGAATAATCCCTAGTCGGGAAGCATGCTGCACAGGAAAAATCACACTGGATGTGGTGTTCGGTTCGCCGGACAATTACAGGTCCGGGGAGGTCACGTTCCAAGTGGCCCCGTTCAGCAGCGGATATCACGCTTTATTAGGACGAGAGGCATTCACAATTTTTCAAGCTATACCCCATTACGGGTGCATGAAGCTAAAAAATCCGGGGCCCAACGGAATCATCACTCTTGCCAGTGATCCAGACATAGCACTCCACGCCGAAAAGAAGACAGCCGCATTAGCTCTCGAGGCACTATCCGAAGCCCTAGCGATCGAGGAACTCACCGTGCTGCGCTCCATGGTGAACAGGGACAATGTGATACTCGATAAGAGATCCAAGTACACCTTGTTTAAACCAGCGGACGAAATAGTCAAATCCCACGCCGACTGGCCGAGCACAGCCTAAATATCCTAAAAGGATTCAAGCCAGTCAAACAGGCTCTTCGGCATTTTTCCGAACCCAAGAGACAAGCAATGGGAGAGGAGCTAGCCAAACTTTTGGAAGCCGGATTCGTCAGAGATATAAAACATCCGGACTGGCTAGCAAACCTGGTGATGGTACCAAAGAAAGATAAATCCTGGCACCTATGGGCCAACTTCAAGGACCTTAACAAGGCTTGCCCAAAGGATCCATTCCCCCTCCCCCGCATCGATCAAATCATCGACGCTACTGCAGGGCACGATTCATTGTGCTTTCTCGACGCATACTCCGGCTACCACCAAATCAAGATGGCGGAACCAGACCAAGCCGCAACGGAATTCATCACTCCATACGGACCATTCTGCTTCAACACAATGCCCTTCGGGCTCAAAAACACCGGCACAACATATCAGCGCATGATTTAGACATGTCTGGCAAACCAGATTGGCAAAACAGTGGAGGCATACGTAGATGATGTGGTCGTCAAATCCAAGCATGTCAAAACTCTAGTAGATGACTTGAGGCTCACATTCGACAATCTCCGAACATACGGCATTAAGCTCAACCTGGAAAAATGCGTTTTTGACGTACCAACCGGAAAGCTCTTGGGCTTCATTGTGTCCGGTAGAGGAATAGAAGCAAACCCAGCCAAGATCCGAGCTCTGTCACAATTGGATATCCCAAAAGACCCCAAGCAAATACAAAAATTGACTGGATGCGTGGCGGCTCTAAGCTGCTTTATCTCCCACTTAGGAGAAAAAGGCATTACCCCTTTATCGCCTCCTCCGGCGCACCGAACACTTTGAGTGGACGGATGCCGCCACGGCCGGACTCAAAGAAATCAAAGCCATATTGGCAACAAATCCGGTCCTGGCCGCGCCCAACACGGGCGAACGAATGCTACTACACATCGCGGCAACCCATCAAGTTGTAAGCGCGGTGCTCGTTGTTGAACGAGAAACAGACGGGCACAAGTTCCCTCTTCAAAAACCAGTTTACTACGTGTCCACTGTCCTAACTCCATGCAAGTCACGGTACCCGCATTATCAAAAGATAGCATACGCAGTGTTCATGGCATCCCGGAAGCTGCGACACTACTTCCAAGAGTGTTCGATAACAGTAGCCTCCGAAGTACCTCTTAATGACATTATAAACAACCGCGATGCAACGGGCCGGATTGCCAAATGGGCCATCGAGCTCCTCCCATTCAACATAACTTACTAGCCAAGGCGAGCTATTAAGTCGCAGGTTTTGGCCGACTTCATCGCCGAATGGACTGAAGCCGAACTCCCGAAAGAGTACGACGCATATTCCAACTGGATCATGCACTTTGATGGCTCCAAAATGTTGGCCGACCTGGGGGCTGGCATCGTTCTGACATCCCCAACCGGAGATACAGTCCAATACGTAGTTCAGATAATGTACACGGACTCCAACAACACAGCCGAATACGAGGCCCTTCTACACGGTCTCCGTATGGCAGTCTCCATGGGCATTCAGCGCCTAGAGGTCCGCGGGGATTCAAACCTCGCGATATCCCAAATAAATGGAGACTTTGATGCCAAGGATCCGAAAATGGCAGCTTATCGCAACGCCGTCCTAAAAATGTCAGCTCGGTTTGAGGGGCTCGAATTTCACCATATAGCCCGGGATAATAACCAGGCGGCGGACGTACTGGCACGCATCGGCGCAAAGTGCGATGCCATCCCTCCCAACATCTTCCTGGAGCGGCTTTTCAAGCCATCCGTACTATGGGAAGGGGAGTCCGGAAACAACAATCCGGACGCAACCGCACCGCCCAACACCGAATATTCTGACACAATCGATGGTTCTGCCAATGAAATAACACCTTCAGCCCACAAAATAATGGCAGTTATTGCCCCATGGACCGAGCCACTCCTAGCCTACTTAACTAGGCAGGAACTTCCTGAGGACCAAAATGAGGCCCGCTGCATAATACGGCGATCTAAAGCCTATAAGCTCCACGAGGGAGAGCTTTATAAGAAAAGCACAACCGGAGTCCTTCAAAGGTGTATCTTCGAAGAGGAAGGGCGAAATCTTCTGGCTGAAATTCATGCCGGACTCGATGGGTACTACGCCGCAGCCCGGGCCCTTGTAGGCAATGTTGGAAATATGCCCTAGAGGCAATAATAAATTGATTATTATTATATTTCCTTGTTCATGATAATCGTTTATTATCCATGCTAGAATTGTATTGATAGGAAACTCAGATACATGTGTGGATACATAGACAACACCATGTCCCTAGTAAGCCTCTAGTTGACTAGCTCGTTAATCAATAGATGGTTACGGTTTCCTGACCATGGACATTGGATGTCGTTGATAACGGGATCACATCATTAGGAGAATGATGTGATGGACAAGACCCAATCCTAAGCCTAGCACAAGATCATGTAGTTCGTATGCTAAAGCTTTTCTAATGTCAAGTATCATTTCCTTAGACCATGAGATTGTGCAACTCCCGGATACCGTAGGAGTACTTTGGGTGTGCCAAACGTCACAACGTAACTGGGTGGCTATAAAGGTACACTACGGGTGTCTCTGAAAGTGTCTGTTGGGTTGGCACGAATCAAGATTGGGATTTTGTCACTCCGTGTAAACGGAGAGGTATCTCTGGGCCCACTCGGTAGGACATCATCATAATGTGCACAATGTGACCAAGGGGTTGATCACGGGATGATGTGTTATGGAACGAGTAAAGAGACTTGCCGGTAACGAGATTGAACAAGGTATCGGTATACCGACGATCGAATCTCGGGCAAGTACCATACCGCTAGACAAAGGGAATTGTATACGGGATTGATTGAGTCCTTGACATCGTGGTTCATCCGATGAGATCATCGTGGAACATGTGGGAGCCAACATGGGTATCCAGATCCCGCTGTTGGTTATTGACCGGAGAACATCTCGGTCATGACTACATGTCTCCCGAACCCGTAGGGTCTACACACTTAAGGTTCGATGACGCTAGGGTTATAAAGGAAGTTTGTATGTGGTTACCGAATGTTGTTCGGAGTCCCGGATGAGATCCCGGACGTCATGAGGAGTTCCGGAATGGTCCGGAGGTAAAGATTTATATATAGGAAGTCCTGTTTCGGCCATCGGGACAAGTTTCGGGGTCATCGGTATTGTACCGGGACCACCGGAAGGGTCCCGGAGGCCCACCGGGTGGGGCCACCTGCCCCGGGGGGGCACATGGGCTGTAGGGGGTGCGCCTTGGCCTACATGGGCCAAGGGCACCAGCCCCAAGAGGCCCATGCGCCTAGGGAACCCTAGAGGGAAGAGTCCTCAAGGGGGAAGGCACCTCCGACGTGCCTTGGGGAGGATGGACTCCTCCCCCCCTCTTAGCCGCACCCCTTCCTTGGAGGAAGGGGCAAGGCTGCGCCTCCCCCCTCTCCCCTGCCCCTATATATAGTGGAGGGGAGGGAGGGCATCCATACCTAAGCCATTGGCGCCTCCCTCCCTCCCGTGACACCTCCTCCTCTCCCGTAGGTGCTTGGCGAAGCCCTGCAGGATTGCCACGCTCCTCCATTACCACCACGCCGTTGTGCTGCTGCTGGATGGAGTCTTCCTCAACCTCTCCCTCTCTCCTTGCTGGATCAAGGCGTGGGAGACATCGTCGAGCTGTACGTGTGTTGAACGCGGAGGTGCCGTCCATTCGGCACTAGGATCATCGGTGATCTGAATCACGACGAGTACGACTCCATCAACCCCGTTCACTTGAACGCTTCCGCTTAGCGATCTACAAGGGTATGTAGATGCACTCTCCTTCCCCTCGTTGCTAGTCTCTCCATAGATAGATCTTGGTGACACGTAGGAAAATTTTGAATTTCTGCTACGTTCCCCAACAGTGGCATCATGAGCTAGGTCTATTGCGTAGATTCTTTGCACGAGTAGAACACAAAGTAGTTGTGGGCGTCGATATTGTTCAATATGCTTGCTGTTACTAGTCTTATCTTGATTCGGCGGCATCGTGGGATGAAGCGGCCCGGACCAACCTTACACGTACGCTTACGTGAGACCGGTTCCACCGACAAACATGCACTAGTTGCATAAGGTGGCTGGCGGGTGTCTGTCTCTCCCACTTTAGTCGGATCGGATTCGATGAAAAGGGTCCTTATGAAGGGTAAATAGCAATTGGCATATCACGTTGTGGTTCATGCGTAGGTAAGAAACATTCTTGCTAGAAACCCATAGCAGCCACGTAAAACATGCAAACAACAATTAGAGGACGTCTAACTTGTTTTTGCAGGGTATGCTGTGTGATGTGATATGGCCAAAAAGGATGTGATGAATGATTTATGTGATGTATGAGATTGATCATGTTCTTGTAATAGGAATCACGACTTGCATGTCGATGAGTATGACAACCGGCAGGAGCCATAGGAGTTGTCTTTATTTATTTGTGACCTGCGTGTCAACTTAAACGTCATGTAATTACTTTACTTTATTGCTAACCGTTAGCCATAGTAGTAGAAGTAATAGTTGGCGAGGCAACTTCATGAAGACACGATGATGGAGATCATGATGATGGAGATCATGGTGTCATGCTGGTGACGATGATGATCATGGAGCCCCGAAGATGGAGATCAAAAGGAGCAAAGTGATGATGGCCATATCATGTCACTATTTGATTGCATGTGATGTTTATCATGTTTATACATCTTATTTGCTTAGAACGACGGTAGTAAATAAGATGATCCCTTACAACAATTTCAAGAAGTGTTCTCCCCTAACTGTGCACCGTTGCGACAGTTTGCTGTTTCAAAACATCACGTGATGATCGGGTGTTTTATTCAGACGTTCAAATACAACGGGTGTTGACGAGCCTAGCATGTACAGACATGGCCTCGGAACACATGCAAAACACTTAGGGTTAACTTGACGAGCCTAGCATGTACAGACATGGCCTCGGAACACGGAGACCGAAAGGTCGAGCATGAGTCGTATAGAAGATACGATCAACATGAAGATGTTCACCGATGATGACTAGTCCGTCTCACGTGATGATCGGACACGGCCTAGTTTGACTCGGATCATGTAATCACTTAGATGACTAGAGGGATGTCTATCTGAGTGGGAGTTCATAAGATGAACTTAATTATCCTGAACATAGTCAAAAGGTTTTTGCAAATTATGTCGTAGCTCACGCTATAGTTCTACTGTTTAGATATGTTCCTAGAGAAAAAATTAGTTGAAAGTTGATAGTAGCAATTATGCGGACTAGGTCCGTAAACTGAGGATTGTCCTCATTGCTTCATAGAAGGCTTATGTCCTTAATGCACCGCTCAGTGTGCTGAACCTCGAACGTTGTCTGTGGTTGTTGCGAACATCTGACATACACGTTTTGATAACTACGTGATAGTTCAGTTAAACGGTTTAGAGTTGAGGCACCAAAGACGTTTTTGAAACATCGCGAAACATATGAGATGTTTTGAGGGCTGAAATTGGGATTTCAGGCTCGTGCCCATGTCAAGAGGTATAGGACCTCCGATGACTTTCTTAACCTGCAAACTAAGGAGAAAAGCTCAATTGTTGAGCTTGTGCTCAGATTGTCTGAGTACAACGATCATTTGAATCGAGTGGGAGTTGATCTTCCAGATGAGATAGTGATGTTTCTCCAAAGACATTGCCACCAAGCTGCTAGAGCTTCGTGATGAACTATAATATATCAGGGATAGATATGGTGATCCTTGAGGTACTCGCGATGTTTGACACCGCGAAAGTAGAAATCAAGAAGGAGCATCAATTGTTGATGGTTGGTGAAACCACTAGTTTCAAGAAGGGCAAGGGAACAAAGGGATACTTCATGAAACGGCAATTCAGCTGCTGCTCTAGTGAAGAAACCCAAGGTTGAACCCAAACCCGAGACTAAGTGCTTCTGTGATAAGGGGAATAGTCACTAGAGCAGAATTACCCTAGATACTTGGTAGATAAGAAGGCTGGCAAGGTCGATAGAAGTATATTGGATATACATTGTGTTAATGTGTACTTTACTAGTACTCCTAGTAGCACCAGGGTATTAGATACCGGTTCGGTTGCTAAGTGTTAGTAACTCGAAATAAAAGCTACGGAATAAACGGAGACTAGCTAAAAGTGAGCTGACGATATATGTTGGAAGTGTTTCCAAGTTTGATGTAATCAAACATCGCACGCTCCCTCTACCATCAAGATTAGCATTAAACCTGAATGGTTGATTGAATCTCGGTCGTAGTGATACACATTTTCATGCCAAAAGATAGTAATGATAGTACCACTTACTGGTGGCACTGCCATGTAAGTCATATTGGTTTAAAACGCATGAAGAAGCTCCATGTTGATGGATCTTTGGACTCACTCACTTTTGAAAAGTTTGAGACATGCGAACCATGTCTATTGGTGTATACGCATGAAGAAACTCCATGCAGATGGATCGTTTGGACTCACTTGATTTTGGATCACTTGAGATATGCAAATCATACCACATAGGCAAGATGACTGAAAAGCCTCGGTTTCAGTAAAATGGAACAAGATAGCAACTTGTTGGAAGCAACACATTTTGATGTGTGCAGTCCAATGAGTGCCGAGGCATGCAGTGAATATCGTTATGTTCTTACTTCACAGATGATTCGAGTATATTTACTTGATGAATCACGAGTATGAATTATTGAAAGGTTCAAGTAATTTCAGTGTGAAGTTGAAAGATCGTCGTGACAAGAGGATAAAAGATCTATGATATGATCATAGAGATGAATATCTGAATCAGAATTTGGCACAGAATTAAGACATTGTGGAAATTGTTTCACAACTGATACAGCCTGGAACACCATAGTGTGATGGTGTGTCCAAACGTCATAGTTGCACCCTATTGGATATGGTGCATACCATGATGTCTCTTATCGAATTACCACTATCGTTCATGGGTTAGGCATTAGAGACAACCACATTCACTTTAAATAGGGCACCACGTAATTCCGATGAGATGACACCGTATGAATTATGGTTTAGAGAAACCTAAGTTGTCGTTTCTTGAAAGTTTGGGGCTGCGACGCTTATGTGAAAAGGTTTCAGGTTGATAAGCTCGAACCCAAAGCAGATAAAATGCATCTTCATAGGACACCCAAAAACAGTTGGGTATACCTCCTAATTCAGATCCGAAAGCAATATGGATTGTTTCTAGAATCGGGTCCTTTCTCGAGGAAAGGTTTCTCTCGAAAGAATTGAGTGGGAGGATGGTGGAGACTTGATGAGGTTATTGAACCATCACTTCAACCAGTGTGTAGCAGGGCACAGGAAGTTGTTCCTGTGGCACCTACACCAATTGAAGTAGAAGCTTATGATAGTGATCATGAAACTTCAGATCAAGTCACTCCCAAACCTCGTAGGGTGACAAGGATACGTACTACTTCAGAGTGGTACAGTAATCCTATCTTGGAAGTCATGTTGCTAGACAACAATGAACCTACGAGCTATGGAGAAGCGATGGTGGGCCCGGATTCCGATAAATGGCTCAAGGCCATAAAACCCGAGAGAGGATCCATGTATGAAAACAAAGTGTAGACTTTGGAAGAACTACTTGATGGTCGTAAGGCTGTTAGGTACATATGGATTTTGAAAGGAAGACAGACAATGATGGTAAGTGTCACCATTGAGAAAGCTCGACTTGTCGTTAAGATGTTTTTCGACAAGTTCAAGGAGTTGACTACGATGAGACTTTCTCACTCGTAGCGATGCTAAGAGTCTGTTGGAATTATGTTAGCAATTACTGCATTATTTATGAAATCTTGCAGATAGGATGTCAAAACATTGTTTCCTCGACGATTCTTGAGGAAAGGTTGTATGTGATACAACCGGAAGGTTTTGTCTATCCTGAAATATGCTAATAAGTATGCAAAGCTCCAGCAATCCTTCTGAGGACTGGAGTGAGCATCTCGGAGTTGGAATGTATGCTTTGATGATGATCAAAGATTTTGGGTGTATACAAAGTTTATGAGAAACTTGTATTTCCAAAGAAGTGAGTGGGAGCACTATAGAATTTCCGATGAGTATGTGTTGTTAACATATTAATGATCAGAAATGACGTAGAATTTCTGGATAGCATATAGGGTTATTTGGAAAGTGTTTTCAATGGAAAACCTGGATTAAGCTACTTGAACATTGAGCATCAAGATCTATAAGGATAGATCAAAACGCTTAATAGTACTTTCAAATGAGCACATGCCTTGACGTGATCTTGAAGGTGTTCAAGATGGATCAGTCAAAGAAGGAGTTCTTGCCTGAGTTGTAAGGTATGAAGTTAAGACTTAAAGCTCGACCATGGCAGAATAGAGAGAAAGGAACGAAGGTCGTCCCCTATGCTTAAGACATAGGCTCTATAGTATGCTATGCTGTGTACCGCACCTGAAGTGTGCTTTACCATGAGTCAGTCAAGGGGTACAAGAGTGATCCAAGAGTGGATCGCAGGACAGCGGTCAAAGTTATCCTTAGTAACTAGTGGACTAAGGAATTTTCTCAATTATGGAGGTGGTAAAAGAGTTCGTCGTAAAGGGTTACGTCGATGCAAGCTTAACACCTATCCGGATAGCTCTGAGTAGAGATACCGGATACGTATAATGGAGCAACAATTTAGAATAGCTCCAAGTAGAACAGTTATTTGGAATAGCTCCAAATAGAACGTGGTAGCTGCATCTAGGAGATGACATAGAGATTTGTAAAGCACACACGGATCTGAAAGGTTCAGACCCGTTGACTATAACCTCTCTCACAAGCATAACATGATCAAACCCAGAACTCATCGAGTGTTAATCACATGGTAAATGTGAACTAGATTATTGACTCTAGTAAACTCTTGGGTGTTAGTCACATGGGGATGTGACCTTGAGTGTTAATCACGTATCGATGCGAACTAGATTATTGACTCTAGTGCAAGTGGGAGACTGTTGGAAATATGCCCTAGAGGCAATAATAAATTGATTATTATTATATTTCCTTGTTCATGATAATCGTTTATTATCCATGCTAGAATTGTATTGATAGGAAACTCAGATACATGTGTGGATACATAGACAACACCATGTCCCTAGTAAGCCTCTAGTTGACTAGCTCGTTAATCAACAGATGGTTACGGTTTCCTGACCATGGACATTGGATGTCGTTGATAACGGGATCACATCATTAGGAGAATGATGTGATGGACAAGACCCAATCCTAAGCCTAGCACAAGATCATGTAGTTCGTATGCTGAAGCTTTTCTAATGTCAAGTATCATTTCCTTAGACCATGAGATTGTGCAACTCCCGGATACCGTAGGAGTACTTTGGGTGTGCCAAACGTCACAACGTAACTGGGTGGCTATAAAGGTACACTACGGGTATCTCTGAAAGTGTCTGTTGGGTTGGCACGAATCAAGATTGGGATTTTGTCACTCCGTGTAAACGGAGAGGTATCTCTGGGCCCACTCGGTAGGACATCATCATAATGTGCACAATGTGACCAAGGGGTTGATCACGGGATGATGTGTTACGGAACGAGTAAAGAGACTTGCCGGTAACGAGATTGAACAAGGTATCGGTATACCGACGATCGAATCTCGGGCAAGTACCATACCGCTAGACAAAGGGAATTGTATACGGGATTGATTGAGTCCTTGACATCGTGGTTCATCCGATGAGATCATCGTGGAACATGTGGGAGCCAACATGGGTATCCAGATCCCGCTGTTGGTTATTGACCGGAGAACATCTCGGTCATGACTACATGTCTCCCGAACCCGTAGGGTCTACACACTTAAGGTTCGATGACGCTAGGGTTATAAAGGAAGTTTGTATGTGGTTACCGAATGTTGTTCGGAGTCCCGGATGAGATCTCGGACGTCATGAGGAGTTCCGGAATGGTCCGGAGGTAAATATTTATATATAGGAAGTCCTGTTTCGGCCATCGGGACAAGTTTCGGGGTCATCGGTATTGTACCGGGACCACCGGAAGGGTCCCGGGGGCCCACCGGGTGGGGCCACCTGCCCCGGGGGGCCACATGGGCTGTAGGGGGTGCGCCTTGGCCTACATGGGCCAAGGGCACCAGCCCCAAGAGGCCCATGCGCCTAGGGAACCCTAGAGGGAAGAGTCCTCAAGGGGGAAGGCACCTCCGAGGTGCCTTGGGGAGGATGGACTCCTCCCCCCCTCTTAGCCGCACCCCTTCCTTGGAGGAAGGGGCAAGGCTGCGCCTCCCCCCTCTCCCCTGCCCCTATATATAGTGGAGGGGAGGGAGGGCATCCATACCTGAGCCCTTGGCGCCTCCCTCCCTCCCGTGACACCTCCTCCTCTCCCGTAGGTGCTTGGCGAAGCCCTGCAGGATTGCCACGCTCCTCCATCACCACCACGCCGTTGTGCTGCTGCTGGATGGAGTCTTCCTCAACCTCTCCCTCTGCTGGATCAAGGCGTGGGAGACATCGTCGAGCTGTACGTGTGTTGAACGCGGAGGTGCCGTCCGTTCGGCACTAGGATCATCGGTGATCTGAATCACGACGAGTACGACTCCATCAACCCCGTTCACTTGAACGCTTCCGCCTAGCGATCTACAAGGGTATGTAGATGCACTCTCCTTCCCCTCGTTGCTAGTCTCTCCATAGATAGATCTTGGTGACACGTAGGAAAATTTTGAATTTCTGCTACGTTCCCCAACAGGCAAGGCCTTCCGTACATGATTTTATTGGCCGATGGCCCAGACAGATGCACAGGACATAGTCCAACGATGCGTCGGCTGCCAGCTCTTTGCTAATCAAAGCCACATGCCACCCACCGCCCTCGAAACTATACCCATCACCTGGCCGTTCGCAGTCTGGGGGCTTGACATGGTGGGACCCCTTAAAGGAGGATCCCACAAGCAAAAATACCTATTGGTCATGGTGGATAAATTCACCAAATGGATAGGGGCCAAGCCAGTTAAGACGGCCGAAACCGAACCCGTGATAGACTTCATATCGGGGGTAGTACACCGTTATGGCGTCCCCCATAGCATCATCACTGATAATGGCACGAACTTCACGGCCGACGAGGTTAAACTCTGGTGCAAAAACATGGGCATCAAGCTCGACTACGCTTCAGTCTATCACCCTCAAACTAACAGTCAAGTGGAGCGAGCAAATGGTCTAATAATGAGCGGCATCAAACCCAGACTAGTGCGGTCCCTTAAGGAATCTAACACGCACTGGGTAGAGGAGCTCGACTCCGTACTCTGGGGGCTGAGGACCACGCCGAACCGTACTACTGGATTCACACCATTTTTTATGGTGTACGGCGCAGAGGCAGTTTTGCCCTGTGACATAATTCATGACTCACCTCGCGTGCGCATGTACGAAGAAAGAGAAGCCAAGCTGGATCGGCAGGACAGTTCGGACGCCTTAGAGGAGGAGCGCGATGTGGCAAAAGCTCGTTCCGCATTCTATCAATAGCAGGCTCGAAGATATCAAAGCAGAGAAGTATGGGCGAAAACTTACAATGTTGGCGAACTAGTTCTATGCCTGCCGGACAAGAAAAAGGACAAACTCAAGCCCAAATGGGAAGGTCCCTTCATCATCGACCAAGTCCTGACCGGCGGAGCGTACCGTCTGTGAAACGCGTCGGATAACTGACTCGAGCCAAACCCATGGAACGCAGCCCGTCTCCGAAGATTCTACGCCTAGTGCCGGACTCTGAGTTCGTCTCCTTCCCCTGTCCATACTTTATACTTTAACTGTCTTTTATTTCTCTCCTTCTCCCCCCTTCTTTTTTTCTTTCTCACAAGCCTTTAGAGGCTCGCCTGCGCATTGTTCGCACACAATTGATGTGCTACCCGCACTCATGATACATGGGGGCTTCTTTAACAGAAGCTTATTTATACGGGCTTTATGCCCAACACATGTGTCACACTTCCGCATGTACCTTTTATTCACCATTATATGCATCGACATGACTTAAGTTTTGGCCAAGCTGGGTTGCCTGGCTCCTGTGCTTACCCCTACGTCCCCGATTGTTCGGCTAGTAGGTAAAGGGAGCACCTCTGTGATTGCTACTGCCGGGTCAGCCGGATGTGTACCTCAGACTGGGTGAAGCCTAAAGCTAGCGTTCTTAAGGGAATATTCGGTCGGTGAATTAAAAGATGATTTCTTACCTATTTATTGATCTGCCCCCAGATGCTTTCCTGCTTTTTTCGCAGTCCGGACATGCACTTTAGGGCATGCCTCCTAGGGAAAGGAACCCCTAACGGAACTATTCTCCCTGGAAGATGTTTCTTACTAACCATGTAATATAACATAACTAGTTGGGAACTTGTCTGATAAAGCACTAATGACCCCTACGCCTAGTCTCCATGCCTGCCCCGGTTTTTTATAACCGCGAGGGTATTCAGATACACTCTGGACTGTCGGGTCCCGAGGTTGAAGCGAAAAGGTCCGCCACGACAAACGATCTACAATCCGGCTAGAAGGCATTTTACATGTCATTTTAAATTACATAGTCAAACTGACTAATTGTATTCCTCTTCGATACCATCTAATAGACTGTCTAGTTTACAGTCCCACTGGGAATACTTTGCGACCAACTCTACTTGGCCGTACACTAAGCTCACAGGGATCTCCATAGGACAAAACGGATCTACTCAAACATGATAGGATAGCCACATATCATTGGGAAATTATATGTAGTGTTGAGCACCATGTTTAAGTAGAGATTTGTCAGGACCCCGATCCTAGGTCACACCGATCTAGCATGTAACACATCATATCACTTTGCGGCCTCACGCATGGTATTCCCACGGGTGCTACCTTACCTGGCCCGGGACCGTTTGCGCCTTTTGGCTCACGTATATGATAGTGCCACTAGCATCCATATGACAAAGAACCCGGGCCGACATGACTAGTCGTAAACCCAAGGTGGTGCTAACTTATAGGGACAGGCATACATGACCCAACAACGAATGTGTCAATCAAGAATGTATGAACCCAAGTCGTAGCAAGCTACAAGGACTTAAAGGAAAAACGTGTGACTTTTCCTCGAAGGGGCAGACACAGGAACGAAGAAGGACACATGCTGGCCAGCCTAAGTGTTTTGGAGCAGTAGTAAGCAACGATGGCTCAGTGAAACCACTAGGAGACATTTCCCGGTAAGAGAGGCTACCAAGAATAAACAACTAGGTTGTCGGATCCCACACATACCAAGCATTTCATTAACATACACACAATATGCTCGATATGTGCAAATACAACATGGCATCACAACAAAAAACTACGACTGAAAGTATTTATTCATTAGGCTCCGAGGAGCCAGATATTACAAACATGGGTCTGATGACCTAGCATTCAAGTCATACAAGCAATAAGCACATGCGGAAGCTTAACTTGTCTGAGTACAGACAACTACAAATGAAAAATGCTGAGAAGCCTGACTATCTACAAGACCCTACCGAGGGCACAAGATCATAGCTGAGGTAACAAGCTAAACGTCGAAGTCCACGCAGAACTACTAGTGAGACTGAAGTATCTCTACAAAACATAAATTAAGCACATGAGTACAAATGTACCCAGCAAGACTTACATCAGAACTAGCAACATATGCATCAGCATCAACAAAGGGCTGGTGGAGTTTGACTGCAGCAAGTCAGCTTTGACTCGGTGGCTATCCTGAACTACGACTGTAAGTAACTCTTTTGAGGTGGCGCACATGAGTCCACATATTCACCATATAAATGCACCACTATGGATCCACTCCCGTCTCCCTACGAGAAGGCCGTCCATAACACTCATGCTTAACTTGCACATTTTAGAATATCCACTTTCACTTGTCTATGAACTGTACAGGCAACCCAGAAGTCCTTTACCGCGGACGCGGCTATTCAAATAGATGATGTTAACCCTGCAGGGGTGTACTTCTTCACACATGCTCTCTCCACTTACCACCATGTACACGTCATGTATCTTGGCAACCATCAAGCTGAAGCCAGGCGAGGGTGTCGGCCACGACCTGACTAACCACACAAGTCCCTAGTTCAGGTTTATCGCCTCTTCAGGTTCCATTCGCAGGGAGTCCGGCCGAGGTTTCCACTATGGCCCCGAATGATGTCTGAAGGATTCCCGAGGCACCAAACAGGCGTGCCGATACACCGTGCCACGTGCCTACCGCATCACAGCCCACCCCTAGGGTCAGTGCTGCACATGGCCTCCAGCATACTACAAACACCAGAAACTACTTGCAACTCCTGGACAGAGGACAAGGGCGGTGAATAAGTCGAGAGAGTCAATTAAGGATCCCAATGTGTGGTAGTAGCTGTTCATGGATCACAAACACAGAACTCAGTTCCTGAGGACTATTTCAATGAGACAACCCACAATGTACTCCTACATGGCCTCTCACCGCTACCTTTACCAAATCGTGTTCACATACTTAGCTCTCAATAGTAGGACATGTTCACAACTTTTCCAATTCATCCCTGATGAATCATACCTGACACAACTCTAAGCAATAGCAGGCATGACAAAAAAGTATGAATGAGTAGGCACATCAGGGCTCAAACAACTCCTACTCATGCTAGTGGGTTTCACCTATTTACTGTGGCAATGAAAGGTCATGAAGAGGAAAGGGTGAGGGAGTCCTGGATTAGGGGGTGTCCGGATAACCGAACTATCACCGTCGGCCGGAGTCCAAGACTAAGAAGATACCAGATTGAAGACTCCGTCCCATGTCCGGATGGAACTTTCCTTGGCGTGGAAGGCAAGCTTGGCGATACGGATATGAAGATCTCCTACCATTGTAACCGACTCTGTGTAACCTTAGCCCTCTCCGGTGTCTATATAAACTGGAGGGTTTTAGTCCATAGGACGAACAACAATCATACCATAGGCTAGCTTCTAGGGTTTAGCCTCTCTGATCTCGTGGTAGATCAACTCTTGTACTACCCATATCATCAATATCAATCAAGCAGGAGTAGGGTTTTACCTCCACCGAGAGGGCCCGAACCTGGCTAAAAACATCGTGTCCCTTGTCTCCTGTTACCATCCGCCTAGACGCACAGTTCGGGACCCCCTACCCGAGATCCGCCGGTTTTGACACCGACATTGGTGCTTTCATTGAGAGTTCCTCTGTGTCGTCGCCATCAGGAAGGATGCCTCATCCCGTATTTAAAGACGGCACCATTGCTAAAGGAGCTTTGGCCATCGGCCAATCTATCCGGCTAGGTGGTTTTTTCTGACCGCTTGTTCTGCCGCCGCGCCAACGATGACTTCTCGGGTCATCAAAAGCAATCTTCACGTCAACTCAAAATTCACCGAGCAGCTAGATCCGATGGAGCTCTCCTCCTTAAACGAGCTCTTGGATTGCATCGCCGCCCTGGGAGTCTCTACAGACTACGATCAGATTGGGCTTAAAACCGACCTGAGAGAGATCAACTCTCCCCAGGCTACCCACCACGTTGCTGTGGTGGAGGAACAGCACGACGACTCTTCTTCCATACTAAGGACAAGCTATGTCCGGATTCCCGAACCCTCCATGCTGGATTCCCGCGGAGGGATGGACGTCGATCAAGTCCTAAACCTAAAGTCAGGCAGCGGGCTGGATTCATTGGACAATATCCAAAAGCCCAAGCTTCCAAGTTCAGAAACTTTTCGAACTTTGAGTCTTAGATCGGACGGGGTTCCGAATTCAATTCCACCCGCCCACCCAAACATAAGGGATCTATCCCGAATCTGGCAAGAGCCCGCTGAAACAGTACACCATTACTGGGCCAGATTCCTCCTGGTTATGGACAGGATAAAGGACTGCCGCGAGGAAGACGCAATCTTACTTTTCTGCAATAACTGCAGGGACAAGGGAATCCTAAACGCCATAAGCCATCGCGAAATTACACGCTTTGCCGACTTGGCATCCATAGTATGAAAGTACTGTGTGATGGAGAGCGCCTAGAAAACCGAAATCAACTTTTGGGATAATCTGGCTCCGAATACATCCCTAGTCCGAAATAAAAGGGTGCATCATCGTCAGGCACCCGGGTTAAATACCAAAAAGCAAAAAAAACCTAATGGGCACGGAAACGTACTGGAGGGATGGCTCAGTGGACCCTGCAAAATTCACAGCGCAGAGGGCGCCACTCCAACTCATAGCCTTCGAGCATGTTGGATACTACGGCAGGTGGCCAAAAGTGGCGAAGAGCTTCTAGCTCCAGAGAACCAGCCCAGTAATACCAATACAGTATTAACAGTCTTCGAGACTTCCGCATCAAATAATATGCAGAAACGAACACTCCGCAGCCTTGCCGATGTCTACCAAGTAGCAACAATAAATCCATGGATTGACACAACTATTACCTTCAACGCCAGTGACGAACCTAAATTCCGAACAGCCCGAGCACCAGCCGCATTGGTCCTCAGCCCAATAGTGGATGGCTTTCGCCTTACTAAGGTACTCATGGATGGCGGCAGCGGATTAAACCTCATTTACGAGGAAACCCTTCGAAAAATGGAAATAGACTGGAGCCGCATTGAGCGAAGCAGCACAACCTTTAGAGGAATAATCCCTAGTCGGGAAGCATGCTGCACAGGAAAAATCACACTGGATGTGGTGTTCGGTTCGCCGGACAATTACAGGTCCGGGGAGGTCACGTTCCAAGTGGCCCCGTTCAGCAGTGGATATCACGCTTTATTAGGACGAGATGCATTCACAATTTTTCAAGCTATACCCCATTACGGGTACATGAAGCTAAAAATTCCGGGGCCGAACGGAATCATCACTCTTGCCAGTGATCCAGACATAGCACTCCACGCCGAAAATAAGACAGCCGCATTAGCTCTCGAGGCACTATCCGAAGCCCTAGCGGTCGAGGAACTCACCGTGCTGTGCTCCACGGTGAACAGGGACAATGTGATACTCGATAAGAGATCCAAGTCCACCTCTTTTAAACCAGCGGACGAAATAGTCAAATTCCAAGTCCATCCAACAGACCCTACAAAGACGGCCTCCATTGGGGCACATCTAAACCCTGATGTCGACGCCGCACTATGAGAATTCCTACGGGAAAATTGGGACATCTTTGCCTGGCACCCCTCAGACATGCCAGGAATCCCACGCCGATTGGCCGAGCACAGCCTAAATATCCTAAAAGGATTCAAGCCAGTCAAACAGGCTCTTCGGCGTTTTTCCGAACCCAAGAGACAAGCAATGGGAGAGGAGCTAGCCAAACTTTTGGAAGCCGGATTCATCAGAGATATAAAACATCCGGACTGGCTAGCAAACCTGGTTATGGTACCAAAGAAAGATAAATCCTGGCGCCTATGGGCCGACTTCAAGGACCTTAACAAGGCTTGCCCAAAGGATCCATTCCCCCTCCCCCGCATCGATCAAATCACCGACGCTACTGCAGGGCACGATTCATTGTGCTTTCTCGACGCATACTCCGGCTACCACCAAATCAAGATGGCGGAACCAGACCAAGCCGCAACGGCATTCATCACTCCATACGGACCATTCTGCTTCAACACAATGCCCTTCGGGCTCAAAAACGCCGGCGCAACATATCAGCGCATGATTCAGACATGTCTGGCAAACCAGATTGGCAAAACAGTGGAGGCATACGTAGATGATGTGGTCATCAAATCCAAGCATGTCAAAACTCTAGTAGATGACTTGAGGCTCACATTCGACAATCTCCGAACATACGGCATTAAGCTCAACCCGGAAAAATGCGTTTTCGGCGTACCAGCCGGAAAGCTCTTGGGCTTCATTGTGTCCGGTAGAGGAAGAGAAGCAAACCCAGCCAAGATCCGAGCTCTGTCACAATTGGATATCCCAAAAGACCTCAAGCAAATACAAAAATTGACTGGATGCGTGGCGGCTCTAAGCCGCTTTATCTCCCGCTTAGGAGAAAAAGGCATTACCCCTTTATCGCCTCCTCCGGCGCACCGAACACTTCGAGTGGACGGATGCCGCCACGGCCAGACTCGAAGAAATCAAAGCCATATTGGCAACAAATCCGGTCCTGGCCGCGCCCAACACGGGCGAACCAATGCTACTACACATCGCGGCAACCCATCAAGTTGTAAGCGCGGTGCTCGTTGTTGAACGAGAAACAGACGGACACAAGTTCCCTCTTCAAAAACCAGTTTACTACGTGTCCACTGTCCTAACTCCATGCAAGTCACGGTACCCGCATTATCAAAAGATAGCATACGCAGTGTTCATGGCATCCCGGAAGCTGCGACACTACTTCCAAGAGTGTTCGATAACAGTAGCCTCTGAAGTACCTCTTAATGACATTATAAACAACCGCGATGCAACGGGCCGGATTGCCAAATGGGCCGTCGAGCTCCTCCCGTTTGACATAACTTACTAGCCAAGGCGAGCTATTAAGTCGCAGGTTTTGGCCGACTTCATCGCCGAATGGACTGAAGCCGAACTCCCTAAAGAGTACGGCGCATATTCCAACTGGATCATGCACTTTGATGGCTCCAAAATGTTGGCCGACCTGGGGGCTGGCGTTGTTCTGACATCCCCAACCGGAGATACAGTCCAATACGTATTTCAGATAATGTACACGGACTCCAACAACACAGCCGAATACGAGGCCCTTGTACACGGTCTCCGGATGGCAGTCTCCATGGGCATTCAGCGCCTAGAGGTCTGCGGGAATTCAAACATCGCGATATCCCAAATAAATGGAGACTTTGATGCCAAGGATCCGAAAATGGCAGCTTATCGCAACGCCATCCTAAAAATGTCAGCTCGGTTTGAGGGGCTCGAATTTCACCATATAGCCCGGGATAATAACCAGGCGGCGGACGTATTGGCACGCATCGGTGCAAAGCGCGATGCTGTCCCTCCCAACATCTTCCTGGAGCGGCTTTTCAAGCCATCTGTACTATGGGAAGGGGAGTCCGGAAACAACAATCCGGACGCAACCGCACCGCCCAACACCGAATATTCTGACACAATCAGTGGTTCTGCCAACGAAATAACACCTTCAGCCCACGAAATAATGGCAGTTATTGCCCCATGGACCGAGCCACTCCTAGCCTACTTAACAAGGCAGGAACTTCCTGAGGACCAAAATGAGGCCCGCTGCATAATACGGCGATCTAAAGCCTATAAGGTCCACGAGGGAGAGCTTTATAAGAAAAGCACAACCGGAGTCCTTCAAAGGTGTATCTCCGAAGAGGAAGGGCGAAATCTTCTGGCTGAAATTCATGCCGGACTCGATGGGTACTACGCCGCAGCCCGGGCCCTTGTAGGCAAGGCCTTCCGTACAAGATTTTATTGGCCGATGGCCCGGACAGATGCACAGACTTAGTCCAACGATGCGTCGGCTGCCAGCTCTTTGCTAATCAAAGCCACATGCCACCCACCGCCCTCAAAACTATACCCATCACTTGGCCGTTCGCAGTCTGGGGGCTTGACATGGTGGGACCCCTTAAAGGAGGATCCCACAAGCAAAAATACCTATTGGTCATGGTGGATAAATTCACCTAATGGATAGGGGCCAAGCCAGTTAAGACGGCCAAAACCGGACCCGTGATAGACTTCATATCGGGGGTAGTACACCGTTACAGCGTCCCCCATAGCATCATCACTGATAACGGCATGAACTTCACGGCCAACGAGGTTAAACTCTGGTGCAAAAACATGGGCATCAAGCTCGACTACGCTTCAGTCTATCACCCTCAAACTAACGGTCAAGTGGAGCGAGCAAATGGTCTAATAATGAGCGACATCAAACCCAGACTAGTGTGGTCCCTTAAGGAATCTAACACGCACTAGGTAGAGGATCTCGACTCCGTACTCTGGGGGCTGAGGACCACGCCGAACCATACTACCGGATTCACACCATTTTTTATGGTGTACGGCACAGAGGCAGTTTTGCCCTGCGACATAATTCATGACTCACCTCGCGTGCGCATGTACAAAGAAAGAGAAGCCGAGCTGGATCGGCAGGACAGTTCGGATGCCTTAGAGGAGGAGCGCGACGTGGCAAAAGCTTGTTCCGCATTCTATCAACAGCAGGCTCGAAGATATCAAAGCAGAGAAGTATGGGCCAAAACTTACAATGTTGGCGAACTAGTTCTACGCCTGCCGGACAAGAAAAAGGACAAACTCAAGCCCAAATGGGAAGGTCCCTTCATCATTGACCAAGTCCTGACCGGCGGAGCGTACCGTCTGTGAAACGCATCGGATAACCGACTCGAGCCAAACCCATGGAACGCAGCCCGTCTCCGAAGATTCTACGCCTAGCGCCGGACTCTGAGTTCGTCTCCTTCCCCCGTCCATACTTTATACTTTAACTGTCTTTTATTTCTCTCCTTCTCCCCCCCTTCTTTTTTTTCTTTCTCACAAGCCTTTAGAGGCTCGCCTGCGCATTGTTCGCACACAATTGACGTGCTACCCGCACTCATGATACCTGGGGGCTTCTTTAACAGAAGCTTATTTATACGGGCTTTATGCCCAACACATGTGTCACACTTCCGCATGTACCTTTTATTCACCATTATATGCATCGACATGACTTAAGTTTTGGCCAAGATGGGTTGCCTGGCTCCTGTGCTTACCCCTACATTCCCGATTGTTCGACTAGGAGGTAAAGGGAGCACCTCTGTGATTGCTACTGCCGGGTCAGCCGGATGTGTACCTCAGATTGGGTGAAGCCGAAAGCTAGCGTTCTTAAGGGAATATTCGGTTGTTGAATTAAAAGATGATTTCTTACCTATTTATTTATCTGCCCCCAGATGCTTTCCTGCTTTTTTCGCAGTCCGGACATGCACTTTAGGGCATGCCTCCCAGGGAAAGGAACCCCTAACGGAAATATTCTCCCTGGAAGATGTTTCTTACTAACCATGTAATATAACATAACTAGTTGGACACTTGTCTGATAAAGCACTAATGACCCCTACGCCTAGTCTCCATGCCTGCCCCGGTTTTTTATAACCGCGAGGGTATTCGGACACACTCTGGACTGTCGGGTCCCGAGGTTGAAGCGAAAAGGTCTGCCACGACAAACGATCTACAATCCGGCTAGAAGGCATTTTACATGTCATTTTAAATTACATAGTCAAACTGACTGATTGTATTCCTCTTCGATACCATCTAATAAACTGTCTAGTTTACAGTCCCGCTGGGAATACTTTGTGGCCAACTCTATTTGGCCATACACTAAGCTCACAGGGATCTGCTTCCCATCAGGCCCCACAGGTCCGACCTCGGCCATGTGGTTTGGGTCCGCCTTCGCATACCGCGTCTTCACCTTGGCGTAGGCCTCCCTGGCACCTTGACGGCAGGCCGATATCTTCCATAGCCGGAAGCACCGCCGTGCTCCCTGAAGCTTCTCCACAAGCTCTCCAAGACCTTCGGGTAGGGACATGGATGGCCACAAGGCCTGAGCGACTCCGCTCATCACCTGCCGAACTTGTTCATGCAGTTGCAGCAACTCGGGAAGTAGGTCACCCGTTGAACCGGGCATTTCCTCCGCAGGACGACCCGTGAGCATACCTACAGACATATTTCTGTTAATCGACTTCCTCGCCGAACTCTTCTTTTTAGGAGTTCGCTCAAGCACTTACTATAAATGTCGCGACGAAGCCGCCGATTCTCCTTCACGGAGTCAGACAGCTGGGCCCGAACATCTTTTAGTTCCTCGCCCAGCTGGGTGTTGGCATCTCAGAGGTTATTTTTCTCTTGCCGCACCCTTGTAAGCACCTTCTCGCCGGCCTTTAGCTGGCGTAGTAGCTGTTGCTTGTCTGGATCTAGTCCGGCGCCACCTGCAATATTATTGTCAAAATGATACATACGCTGCACTTCACAAACTACTTATCTTTAGAAGTATATATTGCCGGAGGGGGTCTCTATGGCTCCCCCTGGGGCAGGTAGTGCGGCCTCAAATTGGGCCTGGCACTCCTGAAGCTCCTGGGACAGGTGGGTATTCTTTTCCGTAAGGTCCTGCACAACAAATGATCCTTAAATCGGTTATTCTAACTAATTTAAGTCTCGGGGGCTACTGGCATATACAACTATCAAAATTCCTCACCCGTAGTCTTTAACATACTGCTCCATGGCTCTGGCTAGACCATCTTGAGCGGCACGGAGATGCGCATCTCCCAAATTAAAGGCGTTCAATGCCTCTTGGGAGAAACACGTGTCACGAAGGATTATCCGGCGGCGCCTGTGATTCATGGCACTCTCCACCTCAGATCTGGTGGTGGACAACCTGTCGGCATCCTCCGTTGTAGGAGCATCCGACGCACGCCTTGTGTTCGCCTCCCCCTCCAGACCTGGCGTTGGAGCCTGGCTGGCGGAGGCTCGATTGGCAACCTCTCCAGACACAGTCCGGCGAGCGCTCTTTTTCTTGAAAAAATCACGAGCGTTAGTATGCCTTCCAGGAATCTTTCCTTGAAACACGGTGGCGCGCCATACCGTTGCGGCGACGTCTCGATCCGCACTGCACTTTTTTTCCGCCTGCTGGGCCGAGCTGCCCCTTGTTGGCCAGCCGCTGCGGGCTTGGCTTCCCGCCGCAAAGGCACCTCCTGTGGAACACCATTGGTATGCGGTGATCAGAAATAAGCACGGATGGGCCATGGTATTGGGACTTCGGTCATAATTACCTGGGAAGCTGGAAATATTCCAGGGTAGTCGGCCGTAATGGCGACCAAAGCATTGTCGATGCTAAGTTGGTGGAACACCCCATCGATCAGCTCCACCTTTATGTCCGGATCCTCCTTGGAGGTCGGATCGAGGGACCGTTCCGGATCCTCGGGTTGTGGAGGCGGGCTGAGTACATCCTCTACAGCCCGGCGCAGTTCCTGCGTCGAAATCACAAAATGAGATGCTTAACCATGGGAATGTGGATCGGATAGGCAAAAGGAAATGTCCGCTTACCCAACTTCGAGGATTGTTCATAGAAAACCCATTAAGTGGACTGACACGGAGAAAATCCTCCTTTTCCCCTTTGTACAGGGTGGACAAGATCTTCACCAGATCAGCGACCGATCCCGGCCCCTTACGGCCATGACGGGTGGCATCATCCTCCCCGTTCAAATCCCACATGGGGTGGCCCCTATACTGGAGCGGCCGCACCCCCCGCATAATGCATGCGGCCATGACCCCAATCATGGTCAATCCAGAATGAGCCAATAATCTTATTCGGCCCATCAGGTACTGAACGTCCCTGTCATTCTCCCGTTGAGGGCTCTGCGGACGCCAACTTAGGCGTTTCTTCAGAGGAGCATTACTGAACTCCGGGAGGCCGATCCGAACTGGATACGGTAGCAGGGCGTCTTCTATATAAAACTATTCCGAAGGCCAGTCTTCGGACGCCTTCTTTGGGGTTCCGGATAGATATCCGGTCCCGGCGATGCGCCATAGCTCAGCTCCGCCCACTTGATATATCGATCCCTCATGAGAACGGGGTACGAGGCAGAATAATCTCTTCCACAGTGCAAAATGAGCCTCGACGCCCAGGAACAGCTCGCAAAGGGCCATGAAGCCCACGATGTGCAGAGTGGAGGCAGGCGTAAGGTGGTGCAGCTGGAGGCCGTAGAACTCCAGAAGCCCCCGGAGAAACTGATGTATTGGAAATCCAAGTCCTCTTAAAAGATAAGGGACAAAGCATACCCGCTCTCCTTTGGAGGGTTTGGGGATGCTCTCCACCTGCTTTTCGCACTTATAAGTGGCGAGTCCGGCTCGAACCGGAACCATAAAGGTTGGGGGAAGCAATCCCTCGGCTTGGAGTGTCACTAACTCACTATGCGGGACTGAGCATCTCCCCCAATCTCCTGGCTGAGGGCTGGGAGCGCGAGAGGATGAGCCGCGTCGACTGTCCATGATGGAATGGATTTTTTGTCAGAGGCACTCCGATGAAAACTTGCTAAGGGGAGATGGTGGGATTCGGATCTAGATCCTCGTCTCTTTTTCTAGGCAGCTCATTTGCGCAGCTAGGGGGAAAGTGTAAAAATACCCTGGCTTTTCGCATTCATTCGCCACGTGGAAGATGGCCATTATTGGGCGTGGAAGCCAAGGAGCACAGCATTTATCAGAAGCCGGACACTATTCGACAAGTATATGGAATCTGGAGAAGAACCCGCCTTGCAATGCCGAAGACGATCTATGCGCCGGACTCATCTTCATTGAAGCCTAGTTCGGGGGCTACTGAGGGAGTCCTGGATTAGGGGGTATCCGGATAGCCGAACTATCACTGTCGCCCGGACTCCAAGACTAAGAAGATACAAGATTGAAGACTCCATCCCGTGTCCGGATGGAACTTTCCTTGGCGTGGAAGGCAAGCTTGGCGATACGGATATGAAGATCTCCTACCATTGTAACCGACTCTGTGTAACCCTAGCCCTCTCCGGTGTCTATATAAACCGGAGGGTTTTAGTCCATAGGACGAACAACAATCATACCATAGGCTAGCTTCTAGGGTTTAGCCTCTCTGATCTCGTGGTAGATCAACTCTTGTACTACCCATATCATCAATATCAATCAAGCAGGAGTAGGGTTTTACCTCCACCGAGAGGGCCCGAACCTGGGTAAAAACATCGTGTCCCTTGTCTCCTATTACCATCCACCTAGACGCACAGTTCGGGACCCCCTACCCGAGATCCGCCGGTTTTGACACCGACAAAGGGGTTCAACTACTGCAGCATGTAACAGTTGAATCACTGTTGTCCTATAAAAGAGAGCAGGAGTGAAAGATTGGGATTGTATCGGAATGAACAAGGGGGTTCTGCTTGCCTGACACTTATGAAGATACTATAGTTCTTCATCGGTGTCATCGATCTCATCGTCGGAACCATGTCTACCGAGAGGGGACAAAAACCGGCAAACAAGGAAGAACACAATCAATACAATGCAACAATTATGATGCATGATAATGACATGGCAATATGCTGTGATTTGAGCTAATGCAACTAGCAACAAGTTAAATGAAGTTGGTTTGAACCCGAGGTTCAAATTCAAACTCCATATGTTAATATTCATATGCCAATTATTTGATTTGCCCTAAACAGTAGTCATTAGTTGTTCTATCATGCATGAAAATGGTACAAATGTATATATTGGATTTTGCTGATCATTTTTCATATATAAATTATTTCATTTGGAGTTATAGATTATTTTCTACGAATTTTTGAAGTTTATACTATTTTCTGGAATTTTTTAATTTGTTTTAATCCAGAAATTCCTTTACTGCGTCAGCATGACGCCTGAGTGATGTCAGCAGGTCAACAGGAGCCGGTCCAGGTCAAGCTTGACTAGTGGGACCCACATGTCAGTGACTCAGTCACTAACTAGAATAATTAGTGTTAAACTAAACCTGAACTAGAAATTAGCAGGGGTAGGGCCCACATGTCCGTGACTCAGCTGAGTTTGTTAGTGGTCAAAACGGGTCAAACCTGCCAGCGTTTAGCCGCCGGCGAGGCCCGAGATGCTGGAGGTGCTCGGAAAACCTCCACGGGGCTCGGATTGATGCACTGAGGGCATCTCTAGGACGTTGGCGATGTGCCGCGTCGGATGGTGGTGATCTCCAGGCCTGGGGTGGCCGGAAACGCTGACGGTGAGCACCAGAGTGGCAGCCGGAGCTCGGGTCCACTCGAGTTTGTGGCTATGGCGTGCAACCGCTCGGGATCTTGCGTTAGCGGGGCATTACGCGAAGCGGCGAACGCGGTAGACTAGCCGGGGTGACCAAATGGTCAACAGAGCTACGCCGACGACGAGCTCGGCGGTGGCGCATTCGATCAGCAAGAGAATGACGGCTACAACGGTTAAACAAGCGCGAAAGAGAGGGGGAAAGATGCAGGAGCTCACGGTGGATCGACGGGCATGCTCAGCTGGCTCCGGGAAGCTCGGACATTAACGGGGCATTGACCGCGATCTCGGATGGCTGAGGATGAAGAAGACGATGACGATGATGGTACGGGACCTCCGGCATCGCTTGTCTCGGCATGAAGGTATAAGAAAACGAGGCGGACCCCTCATACACGTCGGGAAAGGTAGAAGATGGTGGTGGCTACGACGGTGGTGAGCTACGGAAATGGTGGCGCTTGGCCATCATGGGAGAGGACAACAGAGGAGGGGATGAGGACGGGAGAGAGTGAGAGGGAGTCGAGGGGCTGCGTGGCGTCGCCTGGTGCATCGAGGAGGAGCCAGGCAGGCTGGGAGGGAGGAGGTGGCCATGGCGTGTGGCTGCGCGTCGGGCATGTGCCCTCGCCTACTGGCGCGAGGAGGAAGGCGATAGGGCAGCGCCTGGTGGGCTGGGCCGAAACAACAGCAGGCCAACAGTGCCAGGTAAGGCCCAGGTGAGGTTTCTGTCCATTTTTAAAAATTCTGTTTTGTTTTTCTGTTTTGTTTATTTCTTTTGCCACTGTTTGAATTCAAACAAAAATCAAACAGAGCCAAATCTTCTCTGAATATTGTATGCTGCTCAAAGGACTTTTCCTCAAGCACAATAAATATATCAGAGACATTTTAAGATATATTCCATATATTAAGAATATAACTCCAAATTCATATAGAATATTGATTTAAATTCAGAGCCCAAATAATTCCTTAAAAATGTTCCAAAATTTTGGTTTGATATATAACTCCTGCCAAAATGCACAAAACTATTTTTAGGGCATATTGGGTTCACTGAATGCAATTTCAAGGGTTCTTGCCCTTTTTTTAAATAATTTCTGAGGCTTTGAATATTCCTCAATTCAATTTCTTGAATTTAACATGATGCATGCTCACTGATGCAACTATTACACTCAGGTATTCTAGGGCTGTGAGAACTCACCCCCACTAAACAAGAATCTCGTCCCAAGATTCAAGACGTGAGGTAAGAAGACAGAGGGGACACAAAGCTAACAGAGTCTTCACAATCCAGGTTGCACTTCATAAGAACGTTTATTCGATCATTATCTTTGTCCTGACATCTTGCTCTCAAAACTCCATCCAACATGACAACAAGAAGAAATGGAAAACTCTAGAAGAATTGATCTTCTTGAGGATCGAGCAACTCAGGATCAACTCATGGAGTGAGACATTGAAACATCTCTCGAGCTGAGATGCAAAACATACATCTAGAGGGATGGAGTGAAACAGATGACGAAGATTCACTTGGTAGGCAACAATTCCATGCTGGAGTAGGATGGTGCATGGTTTCAGAGTAGCAAGTAGGTAATTGCCATGATTCCATAACGGGACACCTTAGAGAAGGTGGCTCGTAGAAGTATTCCCTTAAGTGGAAAAAAGAATTACTTTTGATACATGGATCATCGAAAGTCTCTATACCGGCCTAAGGAAAATCTCAAACAACCGTTTGACGGAGTTCGGGGGAACGACATACTCGGGCTAGAATGGATGATGTGGACTACCTTGTTGTAGACAACGCAACAGATGATTTTTGCTTATCATCAGAAATGGATGGGACCCATGGTAGGACCACTTTTGAAGATGATCCTGATTAGTAATTACTGAGAAGGGTAGCCCATGGTAGGATGGCACAATGGTGGTGCAAGCTGGAAACAAAATGCACATGCTGGGAATGATTCTAGTAACTGGGATGTCGGTGTCAAAACCGGCGGATCTCGGGTAGGGGGTCCCGAACTATGCGTCTAGGATCAATGGTAACAGGAGATGGGGGACATGACGTTTACCCAGGTTCGGGCCCTCTCTATGGAGGTAATACCCTACTTCCTGCTTCATTGATCATGATGAATATGAGTATTACAAGAGTTGATCTACCATGAGATCGTGATGGCGAAACCCTAGAAGTCTAGCCTGTATGACTATGATAATGTGTCTCCTCTATTCGGACTATGCCCTCCGGTATATATAGACACCGGAGAGATCTAGGTTACATAGACTCGGTTACATAGAAAGGAATCTTCATAGCTGAGCGCCAGCCTTGCCTTCCACGCCAAGGAGAGTCCAATCCGGACATGAGTACGTTCTTCGGCCTTCGTGTCTTCACAGCCCATCAGTCAGGCCCATAGATAATAGGCTGGATGCTCGAGGACCCCTTAGTCCAGGACTCCCTCAGTAGCCCCTAAACCTGGCTTCGATGACGAGGAGTCCGGCATGCAGATTTGTCTTCGGCATTGCCAGGCGGGTTCCCTCCTTTCCAAACTCTAGGATAGTCTTCAGATGCGATGATAGTATCTGGCCCTTTCACACACACCATACACAACCACAGAGAAAATATATCTTTCACACGAGCTCCATCCGTTTGACAACTTTTCTGCAGCTCGAGATTACGTCTGACCGATCATAATTCCAAACCATTTTTGTGTTCGACGCCCCACATTCTGAGACGAGGTTTCCCTTGGTACGCCTTGTCAGAATAGAGATCATGTCCCCTTATTACGGGATTCTCATCAATGCGGGCATGGGTAATCCAACCACGTCGTTTATACGGTCCTTGGGAATAGGCAAATCCTAAGGCGAGCGAGGAGGCGCTTGATGTTCAGGGCCTTTATAAAGGGATAAGGATCCCCTCTTCCTCTCTCACGCCCTCTCTCTTGGTCTATGCCTTTCCAATCTCGAGCTCCACGCCAAAGTTCTCATCTCCTTTCCACTCAAGCAACCATGTCCGGATCCGGAGGCCAGGGTAAGTGGATGGTCTCCTCCGTCAAGGAGGAGGACATTACCGAGCTTCGGGCAGCAGGATATTTGGCGAAGGAGATCGCCCATCATCTGCCGACCGAGGGACAAGTCGTCCCCACGCCGAAGCCTACTTAGAGGGTAGTATTCATCCCCCATTTCTTCCTCAGGCTAGGGTTTCCACTTCATCCTTTTGTCTGCGGGCTGATGTATTATTACATGATAGATTTCCATGATCTATCCCCAAATTCCCTTCTCAATGTCTCGGCGTTTATCCTCGTGTGCGAGGCCTTCCTTGTTGGAAATATTCCCTAGAGGCAATAATAAATTAGTTATTATTATATTTCCTTGTTCATGATAATCGTTTATTATGCATGCTATAATTGTATTGATAGGAAACTCAGATACATGTGTGGGTACATAGACAACACCATGTCCCTAGTAAGCCTCTAGTTGACTAGCTCGTTGATCAATAGATGGTTACGGTTTCCTAACCATGGACATTGGATGTCGTTGATAACGGGATCACATCATTAGGAGAATGATGTGATTGACAAGACCCAATCCTAAGCCTAGCACAATGATCGCAGTTCGTATGCTAAAGATTTTCTAATGTCAAGTATCGTTTCCTTAGACCATGAGATTGTGCAACTCCCGGATACCGTAGGAATGCTTTGGGTGTACCAAACGTCACAACCTAACTAGGTGGCTATAAAGGTGCACTACAGGTATCTCCAAAAGTGTCTGTTGGGTTGGCACGAATCGAGACTGGGATTTGTCACTCCGTGTGACGGAGAGGTATCTCTGGGCCCACGCGGTAGGACATCATCATAATGTGCACAATGTGACCAAGGGGTTGATCACGGGATGATGTATTACGGAACGAGTAAAGAGACTTGCCAGTAACGAGATTGAACAAGGTATCGGGATACCGACGATCGAATCTCGGGCAAGTACAATACCGCTAGACAAAGGGAATTGTATACGGGATTGATTGAGTCCTTGACACCGTGGTTCATCCGATGAGATCATCATGGAACATGTGGGAGCCAACATGGGTATCCAGATCCCGCTGTTGGTTATTGACCGGAGAACATCTCGGTCATGTCTGCATGGTTCCCGAACCCGTAGGGTCTACACATTTAAGGTTTGATGATAGGGTTATAAAGGAAGTTTGTATGTGGTTACCGAATGTTGTTCGGAGTCCCGGATGAGATCCCGTATGTCAAGAGGAGTTCCGGAATGGTCCGGAGGTAAAGATTTATATATGGGAAGTCCTTTTTTGGTCACCAGAAAAGTTTCGGGTTTTATCTATAACGTACAGGGACCACCGGGAGGGTCCCGGGGGTCCACCAAGTGGGGCCACCATCCCCAGAGGGCTGCATGGGCCAAGTGTGGGAGGGGACCAGCCCCAGGTGGGCTGGTGCGCCCCCCCACAAGGGCCCAAGGCGCCTAGAATTGGGGAGGGGGCGCCTCCACCTTACTTGGGGGGCAAGTTTCCCCTCTCCCCCCTTGGCCGCCCCCCTAGATGGGATCTAGGGCTGGCCGCCGCCCCTAGGGGTGGAAACCTAGGTGGGGGCGCAGCCCCCTCTCCCCCGATATATAGTGGAGGCAAAGGGGCAGCCCGAGAGACAAAGTTCTTCTCCTGTTGGCACAGCCCTACCTCTCTTTCTCCTCCTCTCCCGCGGTGCTTGGCGAAGCTCTACTGGATTGCCACGCTCTTCCATCACCACCACGTCGTTGTGCTCCTGCTGGATGGAGTCTTCCCCAACCTCTCCCTCTCTCCTTGCTGGATCAAGGCATGGGAGACGTCACCGGGCTGCACGTGTGTTGAACGCGGAGGTGCCGTCCGTTCGGCACTAGGATCTCCGGTGATTTGGATCACGATGAGTACGACTCCTTCAACCCCGTTCTCTTGAACGCTTCCGCTTAGCGATCTACAAGGGTATGTAGATGCACTCTCCTTCCCCTTGTTGCTAGTCTCTCCATAGATAGATCTTGGTGACTCGTAGGGAAATTTTGAATTTCTGCTACGTTCCCCAACAGTGGTATTAGAGCTAGGTCTATTGCATAGATTCTATGCATGAGTAGAACACAAAGTAGTTGTGGGTGTTGATTTTGTTCAATATGCTTACCGTTACTAGTCCAATCTTAATTCGGTGGCATTGTGGGATGAAGCGGCCCAGACCGACCTTACACGTACACTTACGTGAGACAGGTTCCACCGACTGACATGCACTTGTTGCATAAGGTGGCTAGCGGGTGCCAGTCTCTCCCACTTTAGTCAGAACGGATTTGATGAAAAGGGTCCTTATGAAGGGTAAATAGCAATTGGCATATCACTTTGTGGTTTTGCGTAGGTAAGAAACGTTCTTGCTAGAAACCCATAGCAGCCACGTAAAACATGCAAACAACAATTAGAGGACGTCTAACTTGTTTTTGCAGGGTATGCTATGTGATGTGATATGCCCAAGAAGAATGTGATGAATGATATGTGATGTATGAGATTGATCATGTTCTTGTAATAGGAATCATGACTTGCATGTCGATGAGTATGACAACCGGCAGGAGCCATAGGAGTTGTCTTAATTTATTGTATGACCTATGTGTCATTAAACAATGCCATGTAATTACTTTACTTTATTGCTAACCGGTAGCCATAGTAGTAGAAGTAATAGTTGGCAAGACAACTTCATGAAGACACGATGATGGAGATCATGGTGTCATGTCGGTGACGATGATGATCATGGAGCCCCGAAGATGGAGATCAAAAGGAGCAAAATGATATTGGCCATATCATGTCACTATTTGATTGCATGTGATGTTTATCATGTTTATGCATCTTATTTGCTTAGAACGACGGTAGTAAATAAGATGATCCCTCATTAAAATTTCAAGAAAGTGTTCCCCCTAACTGTGCACCGTTGCGAAAGTTCATCGTTTCGAAGCACCACATGATGATCGGGTGTGATAGATTCTAACATTCACATACAACGGGTGTAACCCAGATTTACACACGCGAAACACTTAGGGTGACTTGACGAGCCTAGCATGTACAGACATGACCTAGGAACACAAGAGACCGAAAGGTCGAGCATGAGTCGTATGGTGGATACGATCAACATGAAGATGTTCACCAATGATGACTAGTCCGTCTCACGTGATGATCGGACACGGCCTAGTTGACTCGGATCATGTAATCACTTAGATGACTAGAGGGATGTCTATCTGAGTGGGAGTTCATAAGACGGACTTAATTATCCTGAACATAGTCAAAAACCCTTTGCAAATTATGTCATAGCTCGCGCTTTAGTTCTACTGTTTTAGATATATTCCTAGAGAAAATATAGTTGAAAGTTGACAGTAGCGATTATGCGGACACTAGAAAGCTTATGTCCTTAATGCACCGCTCAGTGTGCTGAACCCCAAACGTCGTCTGTGGATGTTACGAACATCGGACATATACGTTTTGATAACTACGTGATAGTTCAGTTAAACGGTTTAGAGTTGAGGCACCAAAGACGTTTTCAAAACGTCGCGGAACATATGAGATGTTTCGAGGGCTGAAATTGGGATTTCAGGATCGTGCCCACGTGAAGAGGTATAAGACCTCCGACGATTTTCTTAGCCTGCAAACTAAAGGAGAAAAGCTCAATCGTTGAGCTTGTGCTCAGATTGTCTGAGTGCAACAATCACTTGAATCGAGTGGGAGTTGATCTTCCAGATGAGATAGTGATGTTTCTCCAAAGTCATTGCCACCAAGCTGCTAGAGCTTCGTGATGAACTATAACATATCAGGGATAGATATGATGATCCTTGAGGTATTCGCGATGTTTGACACCGCGAAAGTAGAAATCAAGAAGGAGCATCAATTGTTGATGGTTGGTGAAACCACCAGTTTCAAGAATGGTAAGGGCAAGAAGGGATACTTCATGAAACGGCAAATTAGCTGTTGCTCTAGTGAAGAAACCCAAGGTTGAACCCAAACCCGAGACTAAGTGCTTCTGTAATAAGGGGAACAGCCACTGGAGCAGAATTACCCTAGATACTTGGTATATGAGAAGGCTGGCAAGGTCGATAGAAGTATATTGGATATACATTATGTTAATGTGTACTTTACTAGTACTCCTAGTAGCACCAGGGTATTAAGATACCGGTTCGGTTCCTAAGTGTTAGTAAGTCAAAATAAAAGAGCTACGGAATAAACGGAGACTAGCTAAAGGTGAGCTGACGATATGTGTTGGAAGTGTTTCCAAGTTTGATGTGATCAAACATCGCACGCTCCCTCTACCATCAAGATTAGTATTAAACCTGAATAATTGTCATTTGGTGTTTGCGTTGAGCATAGACATGATTGGATTATGTCTATCGCAATACGGTTATTCATTTAAGGAGAATAATGGTTACTCTATTTATTTGAATAATACCTTCAATGGTCTTGCACCTAAAGGAATGGTTTATTGAATCTCGATCGTAGTGATACACATTTTCATGCCAAAAGATATAAGATAGTAATGATAGTACCACTTACTTGTGGCACTGCCATGTAAGTCATATTGGTATAAAACGCATGAAGAAGCTCCATGTTGATGGATCTTTGGACTCACTCGTTTTGAAAAATTTGAGACATGCGAACCATGTCTATTGGTGTATACGCATGAAGAAACTCCATGCAGATGGATCGTTTGGACTCACTTGATTTTGAATCACTTGAGATATGCAAATCATACCACATGGGCAAGATGACTGAAAAGCCTCGTTTTCAGTAAGATGGAACAAGATAGCAACTTGTTGGAAGTAACACATTTTGATGTGTGCAGTCCAATGAGTGTTGAGGCATGAAGTGAATATCGTTATGTTCTTACTTCACAGATGATTCGAGTAGATGTTGAGTATATTTACTTGATGAACACAAGTCTGAATTATTGAATGGTTCAAGTAATTTCAGAGTGAAGTTGAAGATCATTGTGACAAGAGGATAAAATGTCTATGATATGATCATAGAGATGAGTATCTGAGTTACGAACTTTGGCATGCAATTAAGACATTGTGGAAATTGTTTCACAATTAATACCGCCTGGAACACCATAGTGTGATGGTGTGTCCGAACTTCTTAGTTGCACCCTATTGGATATGGTGCGTACCATGATTTCTCTTATCGAATTACCACTATCATTCATGGGTTAGGCATTAGAGACAACCGCACTCACTTTAATAGGGCACCACGTAATTCCGTTGAGATGACACCATAAGAACTATGGTTTAGAGAAACCTAAGCTGTCATTTCTTGAAAGTTTGGGGCTACGACGCTTATGTGAAAAAGTTTCATCGTGATAAGCTCAAACCCAAAACGGATAAATGCATCTTCATAGGATACCCAAAATGGTTGGGTATACCTCCTAATTCAGATCCGGAAGCAAAAGTGATTGTTTCTAGAAACGGGTCCTTTCTCGAGGAAAAGTTTCTCTCGAAAGAATTGAGTGGGAGGATGGTGGAGACTTGATGAGGTTACTAAACCATCACTTCAACCAGTGTGTAGCAGGGCACAGGAAGTTGTTCCTGTGGAACCTACACCAATTGAAGTGGAAGCTTATGATAGTGATCATGAAGCTTCCGATCAAGTCACTACCGAATCTCGTAAGACAACAAGGACGCGTACTGCTTTGGAGTGGTACGGTGATCCTGTCTTGAAGGTCATGTTGCTAGACAACAATGAACCTACGAGCTATGGAGAAGCGATGGTGGGCCCAAATTCCGACAAATGGTTAGAAGCCATGAAATCCGAGATAGGATCCATGTATCAGAACAAAGCATGGACTTTGGTGGACTTGCCCGATGATCGGCAGGCCATTTAGATAAATGGATCTCTAAGAAGAAGACGGACATGGACGGTAATGTCACCGTCTATGAAGCTCGACTTGTGGCGAAGAGTTTTTCACAAGTTCAAGGAGTTGACTACAATGAGATTTTCTCATCCGTAGCGATGCTTAAGTCCGTCGGAATCATGTTAGCATTAGCTGCATTTATGAAATCTGGCAGATGGATGTCAAAACGAGTTTCCTTACCAGTTTTAGGAAGGAAAGGTTGTATGTGATACAATCAGAAAGTTTTTGTCGATCCTAAGGATGCTAAAAGGTATGCTAGCTCTAGCGATCCTTCCAGGGACTGGAGTAAGCATCTCGGAGTTGGAATATGCACTTTGATAAGATGATCAAAGATTTTGGGTTTATACAAAGTTTATGAGAAACTTGTATTTCCAAAGAAGTGAGTGGGAGCACTATAGAATTTCTGATGAGTATATGTTGTTGACATATTGTTGATCGGAAATGATGTAGAATTTCTGGAAAGCATATAGGGTTATTTGAAAAGTGTTTTTCAATGGAAAACCTGGATTAAGCTACTTGAACATTGAGCATCAAGATCTATGAGGATAGATCAAAAACACTAAATGGTACTTTCAAATGAGCACATACCTTGACATGATCTTGAAGGTGTTCAAGATGGATCAGTCAAAGAAGGAGTTATTGCCTGAGTTGTAAGGTATGAAGTTAAGAGTTAAAGCTCGACCACGGCAGAAGAGAGAGAAAGGACGAATGTCGTCCCCTATGCTTCAAACGTAGGCTCTATAGTATGCTATGCTGTGTACCGCACCGGAAGTGTGCCTTGCCATGAGTCAGTCAAGGGGTACAAGAATGATCTAGGAATGGATCATTGGACATTTCAAAATTGTCCTTGGAGTAAATAAGGACATGTTTCTCGATTATGGAGGTGATAAAGAGTTCGGCGTAAAGGGTTACGTCGATGCAAGCTTTAACACCTATCCGAGTGACTCTGAGTAGCAAACCGGATACGTATAGTGGAGCAACCATTTGGAATAGCTCCAAGTGGAGCGTGGAAGCAGCATTTACAACATGATGTAGAGATTTGCAAAGTACATACGGATCTGAATGTTGCAAACCCGTTGACTAAAACCTCTCTCACAAGCAAAACATGATCAAACCCCAGAACTCATTGAGTCTTAATCACATGATGATGTGAACTAGTTTAATGACACTAGTAAACTCTTTGGATGTTGATCACATGGCGATGTGACGTGTGAGTGTTTAATCACATGGCGATGTGAACTAGATTATTGACTCTAGTGCAAGTGGGAGACTGTTGGAAATATGCCCTAGAGGCAATAATAAATTAGTTATTATTATATTTCCTTGTTCCTGATAATCGTTTATTATCCATGCTATAAGTGTATTGATAGGAAACTCAGATACATGTGTGGGTACATAGACAACACCATGTCCCTAGTAAGCCTCTAGTTGACTAGCTCGTTGATCAATAGATGGTTACAGTTTCCTGACCATGGACATTGGATGCCGTTGATAACGGGATCACATCATTAGGAGAATGATGTGATGGACAAGACCCAATCCTAAGCCTAGCACAATGATCGTAGTTCATATGCTAAAGCTTTTCTAATGTCAAGTATCATTTCCTTAGACCATGAGATTGTGCAACTCCCAAATACTGTAGGAATGCTTTGGGTGTACCAAACGTCACAACATAACTGGGTGGCTATAAAGGTGCACTACAGGTATCTCCGAAAGTGTCTGTTGGGTTGGCACGAATCGAGACTGGGATTTGTCACTCCGTGTGACGGAGAGGTATCTCTGGGCCCACTCGGTAGGACATCATCATAATGTGCACAATGTGGCCAAGGTGTTGATCACGGGATGATGTGTTACGGAACGAGTAAAGAGACTTGCCGGTAACGAGATTGAACAAGGTATCGGGATACCGACGATCGAATCTCGGGCAAGTACAATACCGCTAGACAAAGGGAATTGTATACGGGATTGATTGAGTCCTTGACATCGTGGTTCATCCGATGAGATCATCGTGGAACATGTGGGAGCCAACATGGGTATCCGAATCCCGCTGTTGGTTATTGACCGGAGAACGTCTCGGTCATGTCTGCATGGTTCCCGAACCCGTAGGGTCTACACACTTAAGGTTCGATGATGCTAGGGTTATAAAGGAAGTTTGTATGTGGTTACTGAATGTTGTTCGGAGACCCGTATGAGATCCCGGACATCACGAGGAGTTCCGGAATGGTCCGAAGGTAAAGATTTATATATGGGAAGTCCTATTTTGGTCACCGGAAAAGTTTCGGGTTTTATCGGTAACGTATCGGGACCACCGCGAGGGTCCCGGGGGTCCACCAAGTGGGGCCACCATTCCCGGAGGTCTACATGGGCCAAGTGTGGGAGGATACCAGCCCCAGGTGGGCTGGTGCACCCCCCACAAGGGCCCAAGGCGCCTAGGGTTTGGTTAGGGGGCACCTCCACCTTACTTGGGGGGCAAGTTTTCCCCTCTCCCCCCCTTGGCCGCCCCCCTAGATGGGATCTAGGGCTGGCCGCCACCCCTAGGGGTGGAAACCTAGGTGGGGGCGCAGCCCCCTCTCCCCCTATATATAGTGGAGGCAAAGGGGCATCCCGAGAGACAAAGTTCTCCTCCTGTTGGCGCAGCCCTACCTCTCTTTCTCCTCCTCTCCCGCGGTGCTTGGCGAAGCTCTGCTGGATTGCCACGCTCTTCCATCACCACCACGCCATTGTGCTGCTACTGGATGGAGTCTTCCCCAACCTCTCCCTCTCTCCTTGCTGGATCAAGGCATGGGAGACGTCACCGGGCTGCACGTGTGTTGAACGCGGAGGTGCCATCTGTTCGGCACTAGGATCTCCGGTGATTTGGATCACGACGAGTACGACTCCTTCAACCCCGTTCTCTTGAACGCTTCCGCTTAGCGATCTACAAGGGTATGTAGATGCACTCTCCTTCCCCTCATTGCTAGTCTCTCCATAGATAGATCTTGGTGACTCGTAGGAAATTTTTGAATTTCTGCTATGTTCCCCAACAGTGGTATCAGAGCTAGGTCTATTGCGTAGATTCTATGCATGAGTAGAACACAAAGTAGTTGTGGGTGTTGATTTAATTCAATATGCTTACCGTTACTAGTCCAATCTTGATTCGGCGGCATTATGGGATGAAGCGGCCCGGACCGACCTTACATGTACACTTACGTGAGACAGGTTCCACCGACTGACATGCACTTGTTGCATAAGGTGGCTAGCGGGTGCCAGTCTCTCCCACTTTAGTCGGAACGGATTCGATGAAAAGGGTCCTTATGAAGGGTAAATAGCAATTGGCATATCACGTTGTGGTTTTGCGTAGGTAAGAAACATTCTTGCTAGAAACCCATAGAAGCCACGTAAAACATGCAAACAACAATTAGAGGACGTCTAACTTGTTTTTGCAGGGTATGGTATGTGATGTGATATGGCCAAGAAGAATGTGATGAATGATATGTGATGTATGAGATTGATCATGTTCTTGTAATAGGAATCACGACTTGCATGTCGATGAGTATGACAACCGGCAGGAGCCATAGGAGTTGTCTTAATTTATTGTATGACCTGCGTGTCATTAAACAACGCCATGTAATTACTTTACTTTATTGCTAACCGGTAGCCATAGTAGTAGAAGTAATAGTTGGCGAGACAACTTCATGAAGACACGATGATGGAGATCATGATGATGGAGATCATGGTGTCATGCCGGTGACGATGATGATCATGGAGCCCTGAAGATGGAGATCAAAAGGAGCAAAATGATATTGGCCATATCATGTCACTATTTGATTGCATGTGATGTTTATCATGTTTATGCATCTTATTTGCTTAGAACGACAATAGTAAATAAGATGATCCCTCATTAAAATTTCAAGAAAGTATTCCCCCTTGTTGTGCACCGTTGCAAAAGTTCGTCGTTTCGGAGCACCACATGATGATCGGGTGTGATAGATTCTAACGTTCACATACAACGGGTGTAAGCCAGATTTACACACGCGAAACACTTAGGGTGACTTGACGAGCCTAGCACGTACAGACATGGCCTTGGAACACAAGAGACCGAAAGGTCGAGCATGAGTCGTATGGTGGATACGATCAACATGAAGATGTTCACTGATGATGACTAGTCCGTCTCACATGATGATCGGACACGGCCTAGTTGACTCGGATCATGTAATCACTTAGATGACTAGAGGGAAGTCTATCTGAGTGGGAGTTCATAAGACAAACTTAATTATCCTGAACATAGTCAAAAACCCTTTGCAAATTATGTCATAGCTCGCGCTTTAGTTCTACTGTTTTAGATATGTTCCTAGAGAAAATATAGTTGAAAGTTGACAGTAGTGATTATGCGGACAGTAGAAAGCTTATGTCCTTAATGCACCGCTCAGTGTGCTGAACCCCAAACGTCGTCTGTGGATGTTGCGAACGTCGGACATATACGTTTTGATAACTACGTGATAGTTCAGTTAAACAGTTTAGAGTTGAGGTACCAAAGACGTTTTTGAAATGTCGCAGAACATATAAGATGTTTCGAGGGCAGAAATTGGGATTTCAGGCTTGTGCCCACGTCAAGAGGTATAAGACCTCCGACGATTTTCTTAGCCTACAAACTAAAGGAGAAAAGCTCAATCGTTGAGCTTGTGCTCAGATTGTCTGAGTGCAACAATCACTTGAATCGAGTGGGAGTTGATCTTCCAGATGAGATAGTGATGTTTCTCCAAAGTCATTGCCACCAAGCTGCTAGAGCTTCGTGATGAACTATAACATATCAGGGATAGATATGATGATCCTTGAGGTATTCGCGATGTTTGACACCGAGAAAGTAGAAATCAAGAAGGAGCATCAATTGTTGATGGTTGGTGAAACCACCAGTTTCAAGAATGGCAAGGGCAAGAAGGGATACTTCATGAAACGGCAAATCAGCTGCTGCTCTAGTGAAGAAACCCAAGGTTGAACCCAAACCCGAGACTAAGTGCTTCTATAATAAGGGGAACAACCACTGGAGCAGAATTACCCTAGATACTTGGTATATGAGAAGGCTGGCAAGGTCGATAGAAGTATATTGGATATACAGTATGTTAATGTGTACTTTACTAGTACTCCTAGTAGCACCAGGGTATTAAGATACCGGTTCGGTTCCTAAGTGTTAGTAACTCAAAATAAAAGAGCTACAGAATAAACGGAGACTAGCTAAAGGTGAGCTGACGATATGTGTTGGAAGTGTTTCCAAGTTTGATGTGATCAAACATCGCACGCTCCCTCTACCATCAAGATTAGTATTAAACCTGAATAATTCTCATTTGGTGTTTGCGTTGAGCATAGACATGATTGAATTATGTCTATCGCAATACGGTTATTCATTTAAGGAGAATAGTGGTTACTCTATTTATTTGAATAATACCTTCAATGGTCTTGCACCTAAAGGAATGGTTTATTGAATCTCGATCGTAGTGATACACATTTTCATGCCAAAAGATATAAGATAGTAATGATAGTACCACTTACTTGTGGCACTGCCATGTAAGTCATATTGGTATAAAACGCATGAAGAAGCTCCATGTTGATGGATCTTTCGACTCACTCGTTTTGAAAAATTTGAGACATGTGAACCATGTCTATTGGTGTATACGCATGAAGAAACTCCATGCAGATGGATCGTTTGGACTCACTTGATTTTGAATCACTTGAGATATGCAAATCATACCACATGGGCAAGATGACTGAAAAGCCTCGTTTTCAGCAAGATCGAACAAGGTAGCAACTTGTTGGAAGTAACACATTTTGATGTGTGCAGTCCAATGAGTGTTGAGGCATGAAGTGAATATCGTTATGTTCTTACTTCACAGATGATTCGAGTAGATGTTGAGTATATTTACTTGATGAACACAAGTCTGAATTATTGAATGGTTCAAGTAATTTCAGAGTGAAGTTGAAGATCATTGTGACAAGAGGATAAAATGTCTATGATATGATCATAGAGATGAGTATCTGAGTTATGAACTTTGGCATGCAATTAAGACATTGTGGAAATTGTTTCACAATTAATACCGCCTGGAACACCATAGTGTGATGGTGTGTCCGAACATCATAGTTGCACCCTATTGGATATGGTGCATACCATGATTTCTCTTATCGAAGTACCACTATCCCTATTGGATATGGTGCATACCATGATTTCTCTTATCAAAGTACCACTATCGTTCATGGGTTAGGCATTAGAGACAACCGCACTCACTTTAATAGGGCACCACGTAATTCCGTTGAGATGACACCGTAAGAACTATGGTTTAGAGAAACCTAAGCTTTCATTTCTTGAAAGTTTGGGGCTGCGACGCTTATGTGAAAAAGTTTCATCATGATAAGATCGAACCCAAAACGGATAAATGCATCTTCATAGGATACCCAAAATGGTTGGGTATACCTCCCAATTCAGACCCGGAAGCAAAAGTGATTGTTTCTAGAAACGGGTCCTTTCTCGAGGAAAAGGTTCTCTCAAAAGAATTGAGTGGGAGGATGGTGGAGACTTGATGAGATTACTGAACCATCACTTCAACCAGTGTGTAGCAGGGCACAGGAAGTTGTTCCTGTGGCACCTACACCAATTGAAGTGGAAGCTTATGATAGTGATCCTGAAGCTTCGGATCAAGTCACTACCGAATCTCGTAAGACAACAAGGACGCGTACTGCTTCGGAGTGGTACGGTGATCCTGTCTTGAAGGTCATGTTGCTAGACAACAATGAACCTACGAGCTATGGAGAAGCGATGGTGGGCCCAAATTCCGACAAATGGTTAGAAGCCATGAAATCCGAGATAGGATCCATGTATCAGAACAAAGCATGGACTTTGGTGGACTTGCCCGATGATCGGCAGGCCATTTAGATAAATGGATCTTTAAGAAGAAGACAGACATGAACGGTAATGTCACCGTCTATGATGCTCGACTTGTGGCGACGAGTTTTTCACAAGTTCAAGGAGTTGACTACAATGAGATTTTCTCATCCGTAGCGATGCTTAAGTCCGTCGGAATCATGTTAGCATTAGCTGCATTTATGAAATCTGGCAGATGGATGTCAAAACGAGTTTCCTTACCAGTTTTCGTAAGGAAAGGTTGTATGTGATACAATCAGAAAGTTTTTGTCGATCCTAAGGATGCTAAAAGGTATGCTAGCTCTAGCGATCCTTCCATGGACTGGAGTAAGCATCTCGGAATTGGAATATGCACTTTGATAAGATGATCAAAGATTTTGGGTTTATACAAAGTTTATGAGAAACTTGTATTTCCAAAGAAGTGAGTGGGAGCACTATAGAATTTCTGATGAGTATATGTTGTTGACATATTGTTGATCGGCAATGATGTAGAATTTCTAGAAAGCATATAGGGTTATTTGAAAAGTGTTTTTCAATGGAAAACCTGGATTAAGCTACTTGAACATTGAGCATCAAGATCTATGAGGATAGATCAAAAACGCTAAATGGTACTTTCAAATGAGCACATACCTTGACATGATCTTGAAGGTGTTCAAGATGGATCAGTCAAAGAAGGAGTTCTTGCCTGAGTTGTAAGGTATGAAGTTAAGAGTTAAAGCTCGACCACGGCAAAAGAGAGAGAAAGGACGAATGTCGTCCCCTATGCTTCAGACGTAGGCTCTATAGTATGCTATGCTGTGTACCGCACCGGAAGTGTGCCTTGCCATGAGTCAGTCAAGGGGTACAAGAATGATCCAGGAATGGATCATTGGACATTTCAAAATTGTCCTTGGAGTAAATAAGGACATGTTTCTCGATTATGGAGGTGATAAAGAGTTCGGCGTAAAGGGTTACGTCGATGCAAGCTTTAACACCTATCCGAGTGACTCTGAGTAGCAAACCAGATACGTATAGTGGAGCAACCATTTGGAATAGCTCCAAGTGGAGTGTGGAAGCAGCATTTACAACATGACATAGAGATTTGCAAAGTACATACGGATCTGAATGTTGCAAACCCGTTGACTGAAACCTCTCTCACAAGAAAAACATGATCAAACCCCAGAACTCATTGAGTCTTAATCACATGATGATGTGAACTAGTTTAATGACACTAGTAAACTCTTTGGATGTTGGTCACATGGCGATGTGATGTGTGAGTGTTTAATCACATGGCGATGTGAACTAGATTATTGACTCTAGTGCAAGTGGGAGACTGTTGGAAATATGACCTAGAGGCAATAATAAATTAGTTATTATTATATTTCCTTGTTCATGATAATCGTTTATTGTCCATGCTATAATTGTATTGATAGGAAACTCAGATACATGTGTGGGTACATAGACAACACCATGTCCCTAGTAAGCCTCTAGTTGACTAGCTCGTTGATCAATAGATGGTTACGGTTTCCTGACCATGGACATTGGATGTCGTTGATAACGGGATCACATCGTTAGGAGAATGATGTGATGGACAAGACCCAATCCTAAGCCTAGCACAATGATCGTAGTTCGTATGCTAAAGCTCTTCTAATGTCAAGTATCATTTCCTTAGACCATGAGATTGTGCAACTCCCGGATACTGTAGGAATTCTTTGGGTGTACCAAACGTCACAACGTAACTGGGTGGCTATAAAGGTGCACTACAGGTATCTCCGAAAGTGTCTGTTGGGTTGGCACGAATCAAGACTGGGATTTGTCACTCCGTGTGACGGAGAGGTATCTCTGGGCCCACTCGGTAGGACATCATCATAATGTGCACAATGTGACCAAGGTGTTGATCATGGGATGATGTGTTACGGAACGAGTAAAGAGACTTGCCGGTAACGAGATTGAACAAGGTATCGGGATACCGACGATCGAATCTCGGGCAAGTACAATACCGCTAGACAAAGGGAATTGTATATGGGATTGATTGAGTCCTTGACATCGTGGTTCATCCGATGAGATCATCGTGGAACATGTGGGAGCCAACATGGGTATCCAGATCCCGCTGTTGGTTATTGACCGGAGAACGTCTCGGTCATGTATGCATGGTTCCCGAACCCGTAGGGTCTAAACACTTAAGGTTCGATGACGGTAGGGTTATAAAGGAAGTTTGTATGTGGTTACCGAATGTTGTTCGGAGTCCCGGATGAGATCCCGGACATCACGAGGAGTTCCGGAATGGTTCGAAGGTAAAGATTTATATATGGGAAGTACTGTTTTGGTGACCGGAAAAGTTTCGGGTTTTATCGGTAACGTACCGGGACCACCGGGAGGGTCCCGGGGGTCCACCAAGTGGGGCCACCATCCCCGGAGGGCTGCATGGGCCAAGTGTGGGGGGTGACCAGCCCAGGTGGGCTGGTACGCCCCCCACAAGGGCCCAAGGCGCCTAGGGTTTGGGGAGGGAGTGCCTCCACCTTACTTGGGGGGCAAGTTTCCCCTCTCCCCCCCTTGGCCGCCCCCTAGATGGGATCTACGGCTGGACGCCGCCCCTAGGGGTGGAAACCTAGGTGGGGGCGCAGCCCCCTCTCCCCCTATATATAGTGGAGGCAAAGGGGCATCCCGAGAGACGAAGTTCTCCTCCTGTTGGCGCAGCCCTACCTCTCTTTCTCCTCCTCTCCCGCGGTGCTTGGCGAAGCTCTGCTGGATTGCCAGGCCCTTCCATCACCACCACACCATTGTGCTGCTGCTGGATGGAGTCTTCCCCAACCTCTCCCTCTCTCCTTGCTGGATCAAGGCAGGGGAGACGTCACCGGGCTGCACGTGTGTTGAACGCGGAGGTGTCGTCCGTTCGGCACTAGGATCTCCGGTGATTTGGATCACGACGAGTACGACTCCTTCAACCCCATTCTCTTGAACGCTTCCGCTTAGCGATCTACAAGGGTATGTAGATGCACTCTCCTTCCCCTCGTTGCTAGTCTCTCCATAGATAGATCTTGGTGACTCGTAGGAAAATTTTGAATTTCTGCTATGTTCCCCAACAGTGGTATCAGAGCTAGGTCTATTGCGTAGATTCTATGCATGAGTAGAACACAAAGTAGTTATGGGTGTTGATTTTATTCAATATTCTTACCTTACTAGTCCAATCTTGATTCGGCGGCATTGTGGGATGAAGCGGCCCGGACCAACCTTACACGTACTTACGTGAGACAGGTTCCACCGACTGACATGCACTTGTTGCATAAGGTGGCTAGCGGGTGCCAGTCTCTCCCACTTTAGTCGGAACGGATTCGATGAAAAGGGTCCTTATGAAGGGTAAATAGCAATTGACATATCACGTTGTGGTTTTGCGTAGGTAAGAAACGTTCTTGCTAGAAACCCATAGCAGCCACATAAAACATGCAAACAACAATTAGAGGACGTCTAACTTGTTTTTGCAGGGTATGTTATGTGATGTGATATGGCCAAGAAGAATGTGATGAATGATATGTGATGTATGAGATTGATCATGTTCTTGTAATAGGAATCACGACTTGCATGTCGATGAGTATGACAACCGGAAGGAGCCATAGGAGTTGTCTTAATTTATTGTATGACCTGTGTGTCATTAAACAACGCCATGTAATTACTTTACTTTATTGCTAACCGGTAGCCATAGTAGTAGAAGTAATAGTTGGCGAGACAACTTCATGAAGACACGATGATGGAGATCATGATGATGGAGATCATGGTGTCATGCCGGTGACGATGATGATCATGGAGCCCCGAAGATGGAGATCAAAAGGAGCAAAATGATATTGGCCATATCATGTCACTATTTGATTGCATGTGATGTTTATCATGTTTATGCATCTTATTTGCTTAGAACGACGGTAGTAAATAAGATGATCCCTCATTAAAATTTCAAGAAAATGTTCCCCCTAACTATGCACCATTGCGAAAGTTCGTCGTTTTGAAGCACCACGTGATGATCGGGTGTGATAGATTCTAACGTTCACATACAACGGGTGTAAGCTAGATTTACACACGCGAAACACTTAGGGTGACTTGACTAGCCTAGCACGTACAGACATGGCCTCGGAACACAAGAGACCGAAAGGTCGAGCATGAGTCGTATGGTGGATACGATCAACATGAAGATGTTCACCGATGATGACTAGTCCGTCTCACGTGATGATCAGACACGGCTAGTTGACTCGGATCATGTAATCACTTAGATGACTAGAGGGATGTCTATCTGAGTGGGAGTTCATAAGACGAACTTAATTATCCTGAACATAGTCAAAAACCCTTTGCAAATTATGTCATAGCTTGCGCTTTAGTTCTACTATTTTAGATATGTTCCTAGATGCACCGCTTAGTGTGTTGAACCCCAAATGTCGTCTGTGGATGTTGCGAACGTAAGACATATACGTTTTGATAACTACGTGATAGTTCAGTTAAATGGTTTAGAGTTGAGGCACCAAAGACGTTTTCGAAACGTCGCGGAACATATGAGATGTTTCGAGGGCTGAAATTGGGATTTCAGGCTCGTGCCCACGTCAAGAGGTATAAGACCTCCGACGATTTTCTTAGCCTGCAAACTAAAGGAGAAAAGCTCAATCGTTGAGCTTGTGCTCAGATTGTCTGAGTGCAACAATCACTTGAATCGAGTGGGAGTTGATCTTCCAGATGAGATAGTGATGTTTCTCCAAAGTCATTGCCACCAAGCTGCTAGAGCTTCGTGATGAACTATAACATATCAGGGATAGATATGATGATCCTTGAGGTATTCGCGATGTTTGACACCACAAAAGTAGAAATCAAGAAGGAGCATCAATTGTTGATGGTTGGTGAAACCACTAGTTTCAAGAAGGGCAAGGGCAAGAAGGGATACTTCATGAAACGGCAAATCAGCTGCTGCTCTAGTGAAGAAACCCAAGGTTGAACCCAAACCCGAGACTAAGTGCTTCTGTAATAAGGGGAACAGCCACTGGAGCAGAATTACCCTATATACTTGGTAGATGAGAAGGCTGGCAAGGTCGATAGAAGTATATTGGATATACATTATGTTAATGTGTACTTTACTAGTACTCCTAGTAGCACCAGGGTATTAAGATACCGGTTCGGTTCCTAAGTGTTAGTAACTCAAAATAAAAGAGCTACGGAATAAACGGAGACTAGCTAAAGGTGAGCTGACGATATGTGTTGGAAGTGTTTCCAAGTTTGATGTGATCAAACATCGCACGCTCCCTCTACCATCAAGATTAGTATTAAACCTGAATAATTGTCATTTGGTGTTTGCGTTGAGCATAGACATGATTGGATTATGTCTATCGCAATACAGTTATTCATTTAAGGAGAATAATGGTTACTCTATTTATTTGAATAATACCTTCAATGGTCTTGCACCTAAAGGAATGGTTTATTGATTCTCGATCGTAGTGATACACATTTTCATGCCAAAAGATATAAGATAGTAATGATAGTACCACTTACTTGTGGCACTTCCATGTAAGTCATATTGGTATAAAACGCATGAAGAAGCTCCATGTTGATGGATCTTTGGACTTACTCGTTTTGAAAAATTTGAGACATGCGAACCATGTCTATTGGTGTATACGCATGAAGAAACTTCATGCAGATGGATCGTTTGGACTCACTTGATTTTGAATCACTTGAGATATGCAAATCATACCACATGGGCAAGATGACTGAAAAGCCTCGTTTTCAGTAAGATGGAACAAGATAGCAACTTGTTGGAAGTAACACATTTTGATGTGTGCAGTCCAATGAGTGTTGAGGCATGAAGTGAATATCGTGATGTTCTTACTTCACAGATGATTCGAGTAGATGTTGAGTATATTTACTTGATGAACACAAGTCTGAATTATTGAATGGTTCAAGTAATTTCAGAGTGAAGTTGAAGATCATTGTGACAAGAGGATAAAATGTCTATGATATGATCATAGAGATGAGTATCTGAGTTATGAACTTTGGCATGCAATTAAGACATTGTGGAAATTGTTTCACAATTAATACCGCCTGGAACACCATAGTGTGATGGTGTGTCCGAACATCATAGTTGCACCCTATTGGATATGGTGCGTACCATGATTTCTCTTATCGAATTACCACTATCGTTCATGGGTTAGGCATTAGAGACAACCGCACTCACTTTAATAGGGCACCACGTAATTCCGTTGAGATGACACCGTAAGAACTATGGTTTAGAGAAACCTAAGCTGTCATTTCTTGAAAGTTTGGGGCTGCGACGCTTATGTGAAAAAGTTTCATCGTGATAAGCTTGAACCCAAAACGGATAAATGCATCTTCATAGGATACCCAAAATGGTTGGGTATACCTCCTAATTCAGATCCGGAAGCAAAAGTGATTGTTTCTAGAAACGGGTCCTTCCTCGAGGAAAAGTTTCTCTCGAAAGAATTGAGTGGGAGGATGGTGGAGACTTGATGAGGTTACTTAACCATCACTTCAACCAGTGTGTAGCAGGGCATAGGAAGTTGTTCCTGTGGCACCTACACCAATTGAAGTGGAAGCTTATGATAGTGATCATGAAGCTTCGGATCAAGTCACTATCGAATCTCGTAAGACAACAAGGACGCGTACTGCTTCGGAGTGGTACGGTGATCCTGTCTTGAAGGTCATGTTGCTAGACAACAATGAACCTACGAGCTATGGAGAAGCGATGGTGGGCCCAAATTCCGACAAATGGTTAGAAGCCATGAAATCCGAGATAGGATCCATGTATTAGAACAAAGCATGGACTTTGGTGGACTTGCCCGATGATCGGCAGGCCATTTAGATAAATGGATCTTTAAGAAGAAGACGGACATGGACGGTAATGTCACAGTCTATGAAGCTCGACTTGTGGCGAAGAGTTTTTCACAAGTTCAAGGAGTTGACTACAATGAGATTTTCTCATCCGTAGCGATGCTTAAGTCCGTCGGAATCATGTTAGCATTAGCTGCATTTATGAAATCTGGCAGATGGATGTCAAAACGAGTTTCCTTACCAGTTTTCGTAAGGAAAGGTTGTATGTGATACAATCAGAAAGTTTTTGTCGATCCTAAGGATGCTAAAAGGTATGCTAGCTCTAGCGATCCTTCCATGGACTGGAGTAAGCATCTCGGAGTTGGAATATGCACTTTGATAAGATGATCAAAGATTTTGGGTTTATACAAAGTTTATGAGAAACTTGTATTTCCAAAGAAGTGAGTGGGAGCACTATAGAATTTCTGATGAGTATATGTTGTTGACATATTGTTGATCGGAAATGATGTAGAATTTCTGGAAAGCATATAGGGTTATTTGAAAAGTGTTTTTCAATGGAAAACCTGGATTAAGCTACTTGAACATTGAGCATCAAGATCTATGAGGATAGATCAAAAACGCTAAATGGTACTTTCAAATGAGCACATACCTTGACATGATCTTGAAGGTGTTCAAGATGGATCAATCAAAGAAGGAGTTCTTGCCTGATTTGTAAGGTATGAAGTTAAGAGTTAAAGCTCGACCACGGCGGAAGAGAGAGAAAGGACGATGTCGTCCCCTATGCTTCATACGTAGGCTCTATAGTATGCTATGCTATGTACCGCACCGGAAGTGTGCCTTGCCATGAGTCAGTCAAGGGGTGCAAGAATGATCCAGAAATGGATCATTGGACATTTCAAAATTGTCCTTGGAGTAAATAAGGGCATGTTTCTCGATTATGGAGGTTATAAAGAGTTCGGCATAAAGGGTTACGTCGATGCAAGCTTTAACACCTATCCGAGTGACTCTGAGTAGCAAACCGGATACATATAGTGGAGCAACCATTTGGAATAGCTCCAAGTGGAGCGTGGAAGCAACATTTACAACATGGCCTAGAGATTTGCGAAGTACATACGGATCTGAATGTTGCAAACCCGTTGATAAAACCTCTCTCACAAGCAAAACATGATCAAACCCCAGAACTCATTGAGTCTTAATCACATGATGATGTGAACTAGTTTAATGACACTAGTAAACTCTTTGGATGTTGGTCACATGGCGACGTGACGTGTGAGTGTTTAAGCACATGGTGATGTGAACTAGATTATTGACTCTAGTGCAAGTGGGAGACTGTTGGAAATATGCCCTAGAGGCAATAATAAATTAGTTATTATTATATTTCCTTGTTCATGATAATCATTTATTATCCATGCTATAATTGTATTGATAGGAAACTCAGATACATGTGTGGGTACATAGACAACACCATGTCCCTAGTAAGCCTCTAGTTGACTAGCTCGTTGATCAATAGATGGTTATGGTTTCCTGACCATGGACATTGGATGTCGTTGATAACGGGATCACATCATTAGGAGAATGATGTGATGGACAAGACCCAATCCTAAGCCTAGCACAATGATCGTAGTTCGTATGCTAAAGCTTTTATAATGTCAAGTATCATTTCCTTAGACCATGAGATTGTGCAACTCCCGGATACCGTAGGAATGCTTTGGGTGTACCAAACGTCACAACGTAACTGGGTGGCTATAAAGGTGCACTACAGGTATCTCTGAAAGTGTCTGTTGGGTTGGCATGAATCGAGACTAGGATTTGTCACTCCGTGTGACGGAGAGGTATCTCTGGGCCCACTCGGTAGGACATCATCATAATGTGCACAATGTGACCAAGGGGTTGATCATGGGATGATGTGTTACGGAACGAGTAAAGAGACTTGTCGGTAACGATATTGAACAAGGTATCGGGATACCGACGATCGAATCTCGGGCAAGTACAATACCGCTAGACAAAGGGAATTGTATACGGGATTGATTGAGTCCTTGACATCGTGGTTCATCCGATGAGATCATCGTGGAACATGTGGGAGCCAACATGTGTATCTAGATCCCGCTGTTGGTTATAGACCGGAGAACGTCTCGGTCATGTCTGCATGGTTCCCGAACCCGTAGGGTCTACACACTTAAGGTTCGATGATGCTAGGGTTATAAAGGAAGTTTGTATGTGGTTACTGAATGTTGTTCGGAGACCCGTATGAGATCCCGGACATCACGACGAGTTCCGGAATGGTCCGAAGGTAAAGATTTATATATGGGAAGTCCTATTTTGGTCACCGGAAAAGTTTCGGGTTTTATCGGTAACGTACCGGGACCACCGGGAAGGTCCCGGGGGTCCACCAAGTGGGGCCACCATTCCCGGAGGTCTACATGGGCCAAGTGTGGGAGGATACCAGCCCTAGGTGGGCTGGTGCACCCCCCACAAGGGCCCAAGGCGCCTACGGTTTGGGGAGGGGGCGCCTCCACCTTACTTGGGGGGCAAGTTTCCCCTCTCCCCCCCTTGGCCGCCCCCCAAGATGGGATCTAGGGCTGGCCGCCACCCCTAGGGGTGGAAACCTAGGTGGGGGCGCAGCCCCCTCTCCCCCTATATATAGTGGAGGCAAAGGGGCATCTCGAGAGACGAAGTTCTCCTCCTGTTGGCGCAGCCCTGCCTCTCTTTCTCCTCCTCTCCCACGGTGCTTGGCGAAGCTCTGCTGGATTGCCACGCTCTTCCATCACCACCACGCCATTGTGCTACTGCTGGATGGACTCTTCCCCAACCTCTCCCTCTCTCCTTGCTGGATCAAGGCATGGGAGATGTCACTGGGCTGCACGTGTGTTGAACGCGTAGGTGCCGTCCGTTCGGCACTAGGATCTCCGGTGATTTGGATCACGACGAGTACGACTCCTTCAACCCCGTTCTCTTGAACGCTTCCGCTTAGCGATCTACAAGGGTATGTAGATGCACTCTCCTTCCCCTTGTTGCTAGTCTCTCCATAGATAGATCTTGGTGACTCATAGGAAAATTTTGAATTTCTGCTATGTTCCCCAACAGTGGTATCAGAGCTAGGTCTATTGCGTAGATTCTATGCACGAGTAGAACACAAAGTAGTTGTGGGTGTTGATTTTGTTCAATATGCTTACCGTTACTAGTCAAATCTTGATTCGGCGGCATTGTGGGATGAAGCGGCCCAGACCGACCTTACACGTACACTTACGTGAGACAGGTTCCACCGACTAACATGCACTTGTTGCCTAAGGTGGCTAGCGGGTGCCAGTCTCTCCCTCTTTAGTCGGAACGGATTTGATGAAAAGGGTCCTTATGAAGGGTAAATAGCAATTGGCATATCACGTTGTGGTTTTGCGTAGGTAAGAAACGTTCTTGCTAGAAACCCATAGCAGCCACGTAAAACATGCAAACAACAATTAGAGGACGTCTAACTTGTTTTTGCAGGGTATGCTATGTGATGTGATATGGCCAAGAAGAATGTGATGAATGATATGTGATGTGTTAGATTAATCATGTTCTTGTAATAGGAATCACGACTTGCATGTCGATGAGTATGACAACCGGCAGGAGCCATAGGAGTTGTCTTAATTTATTGTATGACCTGCGTGTCATTAAACAACGCCTTGTAATTACTTACTTTATTGCTAACCGGTAGCCATAGTAGTAGAAGTAATAGTTGGCGAGACAACTTCATGAAGACACGATGATGGAGATCATGATGATGGAGATCATGGTGTCATGCTGGTGACGATGATGATCATGGAGCCCCGAAGATGGAGATCAAAAGGAGCAAAATGATATTGGCCATATCATGTCACTATTTGATTGTATGTGATGTTTATCATGTTTATGCATCTTATTTGCTTAGAACGACGGTAGTAAATAAGATGATCCCTCATTAAAATTTCAAGAAAGTGTTCCCCCTAACTGTGCACGGTTGCGAAAGTTCATCGTTTCGAAGCACCACGTGATGATCGGGTGTGATAGATTCTAACGTTCACATACAACGGGTGTAAGCCAGATTTACACACGCGGAACACTTAGGGTGACTTGACGAGCCTAGCATTTACAGACATGGCCTCAGAACACAAGAGAACGAAAGGTCGAACATGAGTCGTATGGTGGATATGATCAACATGAAGATGTTCACCGATGATGACTAGTCCGTCTCACGTGATGATCGGACACGGCCTAGTTGACTCGGATCATGTAATCACTTAGATGACTAGAGGGATGTCTATCTGAGTGGGAGTTCATAAGACGAACTTAATTATCCTGAACATAGTCAAAAACCCTTTGCAAATTATGTCATAGCTCGCGCTTTAGTTCTACTGTTTTAGCTATGTTCCTAGAGAAAATATAGTTGAAAGTTGACAGTAGCGATTATGCGGACAGTAGAAAGCTTATGTCCTTAATGCACCGCTCAGTGTGCTGAACCCCGAACGTCGTCTGTGGATGTTGCGAACATCGGACGGCCAGCACGCGGAGTGCGGAGGAGCCATGGTGAGCAAACTACCCAACGTCTCCGGGCCAAAAGGCACTTTCGTGGAGATGGTAAAGGAGTGGCAGAGATAGTGGTTCTACATCACAGAACCCCGCGGCACCACCTGGGCCACCGCTGCCGGATTCTGCTCCGGTGCTCCCATGCGACTCGTATCCTGGGTCGGGAAGAGTCCGGACTGGTGCTCGCCTGATGAGTTGATAACATTGCAAATGCACGTCCAAAGCATGATAACCAAGGACGTCAAGCTCGTCGGCGTAATCCAGGTGATGTTAGTTCGCCGGATCCTCTCATGCCAGCGCTGAAGCTGCCCTCTATGGGAGTTCAATCCGAAGAAGCACCAGACCTTGGTGAGGCTCTTCGAGACTACTGATGAAGATGCATGGAAGTCGCTCTTTAAGGGTAGTGAGAAACCGCCGGCCGTTCATTCAGATTGCGGGCATGACGCTAAGCATCCCGCCAGCAAGGTACGTCTTTTTTAATGTATTCCCTACTCGTTTGTTTCAAGGATGATGCCTGAGCTTTGATTATTGCTTTTTCAGGACTGGACAGAGAGGTCAAAGTGGATCCAGTGTCCGGCTCCGTATCCTGAAGAACCGGTCATCCTGCGTCTAGCAAAGATGCTGGTGTCGGCGCCATATAAGGCGCCGGAGAAGAAGGCCAAGAAGAAAGCCATGGGGGCCAAGAGTGGCCCCCGTCACAAGGGCACTTCGGACGCGACGTCCGAAGACAACGAAGCTCGTTCCTCCGTCCCTGAGGACAATGACGACGACGAGGAGGAGGAGGAGGAGAACAACCCTCCCCCTGAGGAGAAGAAGAAGAAGAGGATGGCTTCGGCGCGTCTGGAGGCGGAAACGCCCAAGAAGGGGAAGGGCGTCCCAGCGGACAACACCTCGTGGGACATTGACAGCAGCCCGGAACGACACCCCTGCACTAAGCCCCAGGCCGTATCGTAAGTGACTTGGCTCGCTCGTGCGTACATCTGGCCCTTTTTCTCCATTATCTTGACATAGTTAGTCATACTATTGTTGTCTGGCCCGCGACCTTATCCAGCGATCCTCATCTGGAGGATCGTTGGCTCCATCGGAGATGCCGAGCATGTCGCCACCGCCTGCTTACTCCCCCGGGGCCAGGGATGACACTGAAGTGTTGTCCCGGAGGACTGCTCCGAACCGGGGAGGAGCCCAGGATGCTATCCGGGAGGCGCCACAAGGCGAAACCTCCACTGCCGTACACATAGGGGAGCAGATCCCCATGAAGACTGGCCAAGAGGGTCGCATTCAGTTCGACCCTCAGCCAAATACGATTCCAGGGACCAATAAGGCTCTGGAATACGGTGAGCAACCTCCTTCAAAAGAGGGGGGTGCACCAATTCTGCCGGTGACCCCTGTCCAGCCAGGGGCACCGGATAATCTGATGGAAGCGCTACGAGGCGCCTCGATTGTGGACGAGCACCGTGTCCTTATGGGTGCGGTGATCGAGAAGGTTCAGTCCGCCAAGAGTGGATTGAACGAAGCCTGCAGCAACCTGTTGACAGGTTTTGAGGTAAGAATGAGGAAAACCCCATGTATGCAGTAGCCCGTGAGACATTGTCCGGTGTTCGAAAGGAAACTCGGACAGAGGATCAACCCTTTATTGCAGGAGACTAACTGAATGTATATAAATACGCAGGCATCGCTGTTGGCCGCGACATTATATACTGCCGAGGTCTCTGAACTGAAGCAGAGACTAGGGCGGGCCGAGGAAGATCTCGGTGGAGTGAGGAAGCAGCTCCAAGATAAGCAAGGTATGTAATGACTTGTTGTGTATTCGGGAAGAATAAGCGGTGTACGTTGACCGTAGTGTTGTAATATGTGCAGGGGCCGCAACCAAGGTCGAGGCCCTAAAAAAGGCCCTGGGTGAAGCCGAGGGGAAGGCTGTCCAGCAGCAAGCCGCTCGAAAAAAGCTCGAGGCTCGGGTCAAGGAGGTCCAGCAGGAGATCCAAGATGCAGGAAAAAAAATGCGAGGCCTTGGAGCATGACGCGTCGGTTCAAGGGGCCGAACTTGCCAAGGCTTGCGAGAATGCAGAGACCGCATGGAATGAAGCCTAGGACGCCCTCTAGGAGATCCAGGAGGCCAGGAAGATTACGTCGGGTAAGGCATTTAAGATGCAGAGCAAGTATGCGGAAAAGCAGTACCTTTTACTAACCCGGGTTCAAAGTTCCCCAGGGGCTTTTGCGGATTTACCCTGCAGTGTCTCAGACGCCCTGGAGTTCTATCGAGCCGAAGGAGGGGGTTCTATGGAGAAGCTATTCTGGTCGTAGTATGCGACGCCAGATCATCCCGTGTCGTTCACCGATCAGCTGAAACAGCTGGTGGAGCTGCATAGGGTGGCCGAACTAGCCATTAAGGACTTGATAATCCGGCTATGGCCAGCCGAAGCTATGCCTAGCAGCTACTTCAGACTCGTGAGGCGGATGGTGAACGCCTGTCCTTGGTTGGACGTCGTCAAGCGCTCGGCCTGCATTGAAGGTGCACGCATGGCCTTCGCCCATTGCAAGATGTGGTGGGCGAAGATGGACGCCGTCGAAGTGGCCAGAGGACCACCAGAGGGCAAGGGGCACCGCACACCTGAATGGTATTTTGCGGATGTCCTGGAAGGGTCTCGCCTTGTGGCAGCGCAGTGCGGACATGACATTATTTTCGAATGAATACATTCATGTTGTCCTTGCTTTGTATGATTGAGACAAAGTCAGTATGTAATATAATTTTGATATGTTTTTATTGTTTCCTCCTATGCGGCCGTGGTGTATGGAATTTTAGGGTTGGCCAGTCGTCGGCTTCTGCCCTCATGTGGGTAGTACAGAGGTGTTCGGGATGGAATCTAAACAATCTTGATCCAATTATATGGTCCTTGAAGGAGTTGTTTAGCGCAACGAACCAGGCAATCAGACTATGTGGCTTGAACGCCCTCACTTAGCCATAGGAGTTTTATAATAAAACATGGGCATAGCCCCTGGTATGCTAACCAGGGCGCTGTCAGCGTTTGATCGGGAATGACCGATCCTTCGCATGATGCAGAAAAAATCTCCAGCGATTTGTAACCCTCGAACAGCTGACCGGCTCTCGCTGCATCATGACAGTCAGTTTTCGGCTTTCTCTACTGAGGTTCTCATCCGGTCTAAGCCAGGGCACAATCACAGTAGTTCTCCCTTTACTGCCCTAGCCGATGTAGCGGAACATAGGGTAGTAAGCACAGGAGCCGGGCAGCCCAACTATTGACCAAAGACATGATTCGGAGCCAATGCATATAATGCTAAATTCGGGGTGCCGAACTCTTCTACGAGGAGTGTTTGGACTTTGTTGCCATGTTATGGGGTGATGAGGAGCCCCTGGTGAATGTGAGATGTACCCAAGTGTACGGATGCGGTTGGTAAGCAAATCGAAATAGAATTAAGTAAGGAGAGAAAACCACAGAAACTGGGCCCCAAACCATTTTCATTATAAGTGTATGGATACGTCAATGTGTATCTTGTACAAATAGTGCGATAAGCATTCAGTCTATTTAACATGCCGGAATCAAGAGGGTGCAGCGTGCGGGTCCTGAGAAATAACTAGGAGTACCGTCAGGAAGAACGTATAGGGGTTATCCTACACACCTCTGCTGCTTGCCGTCTTTGTATGTTGGTCCTCCGAAAGGACTGGTGATCAGGCCTGCGAAAAAAGGAACCTGAAACAAATAAAAAAGAAAAAGGGGTGAAAGTATGTGTGAGTCCCTGGTCGGTCAAGCCGCACTGTGGACCACAAGTTGTGCCTCCGCCGATGCGCATGGGATTTGGAGTGCGTAATTGTGTATGCGTGGTACGAGTGCCACTACTTGATTAGGGATGGGACGGAGGCCGAATTGCTAATCAAGCTCTTGACGAGCCGAGTTGTCCTGTTGTAGCGTAGTCTGGACTTTCTTAACGGTGTCCAGGGGCTCGGCAGCCGGATTGCGGTTCTGCTTGAAAATGTCGTTCTATACTTCTGCTGCTAGGGCGGTGGTGTGCTCCTCTATACGGAGGGAGCATTCCGTATTACCATTAACTATTATGACGCCACGTGGTCCGGGCATCTTGAGCTTGAGATAAGCGTAATGGGGTAGCGCATTGAATCGATCAAATGCGGTTCGTCTGAGCAGCACATGATAGCCACTGCGAAAAGGGACGATATCGAAGATTAACTCCTCGCTTCGGAAGTTGTCCGGAGATCCAAAGACAACCTCGAGTGTGATTGAGCCCGTACAATGGGACTCTACACCTAGTATGACTCCTTTGGAGGTGGTCTTCGTGGGTTTGATCTGGGATGGGTTTATGCCCATCTTGCGCACTGTATCCTGGTAGAGCAGATTGAGGCTGCTGCCACCGTCCATGAGGACTCGCGTCAAGTGGAATCCGTCAATTATTGGGTCGAAGACTAGTGCGGCTGATCCGCCATGCCGGATACTGGTCGGATGGTCCCGCTGATCAAAGGTGATTGGGAACGATGATCATGGCTTGAATTTTGGGGCGACTAGCTCTACCGCGTAGACGTCCCTAAGTGCTCGCTTACGCTCCCTTTTGGGGATGTGTGTAGCATGTATCATGTTCACC
>NC_041391.1:702576014-702578282 GCF_002162155.2 Triticum dicoccoides | reverse complement strand
GGAGCTCTTCGTCCTCGTCCTCACTTTGTGATCCCTTTTCTTTGTTTTCGGCATTTAACTTGCTAGCCTGCTTGAAAACCCAACAATCTCTGTTGGTATGATTGACTTGCTTATCCGGGGTGCCATCAATCTGGCACGGACGGTCGAGTATGCGGTCTAGGCAGGAAGGTACTTCGTCGTTTCTTTTGTAGGGCTTCTTCCGTTGGCCGGTCTTGGAGCCACTAAATCCGGCATTGACTGTGGTGTCATCGGTGTTGTCGCCATTGCTTTGGCATTTGTGTCTATTGCGCCGGAGCTTGCCGGTGTTGTTCTTGGCCTCTGTGGGGCCTGCCTCGCTGGCTGTGTTTTTGCTACGAGCCAGCCAGCTGTCCTCACCCACGCAAAAGCGGGTCATGAGTGCCGTAAGGGCTGCCATAGACTTTAGCTTTTCTTGCCCGAGGTGGCGTGCTAGCCATTCATCACGAATGTTGTGTTTGAAGGCTGCTAGGGCCTCAGCATCCGGACAGTCAACGATCTGGTTCTTTTTGGTTAGGACCTTGGTCCAAAATTTTCTGGCTGATTCTCTAGGTTGTTGAACTATGTGGCTTAAGTCATCGGCAGCTGGTGGCCGGACATAAGTTCCTTGGAAGTTATCAAGCAAAGCTTCTTCCAAGTCCTCCCAGCTGTCGATAGAATTTTCAGGCAGGCTGTTAAGCCAGTGCCGAGTTGTCCCTTTGAGCTTTAGTGGGAGGTATTTAATGGCGTGGATGTCATCTCCTCGAGCCATATGGATATGGAGAATAAAATCCTCGATCCATACTGCGGTATCAGTTGTGTCATCGTATGATTCGATATTGACGGGCTTGAACCCCTCAAGGAATTCGTGATCCAATACTTCATCTATGAAGCAGAGAGGGTGTGCGGCACCTTTGTATCAGGCCGCATCACGGCGTAGCTCTGATGGAGTCTGTCTGCGGTATTCGGCCCGGGTGTGGTTAGGTTTGTCACGTCCGAGTAGGTAGGCATCATCGTGCCTCGAGGCACGTCCTCGCGACACGTAGATTGATCTTGTATGTCCTGCTCTACTATCCAGGGTTTGCTGGAGGTCGTATGTGTGACCCCGAACTCTTCCGTCTTTATTTCTATGGGGCGGTGGGACGGGCTGTTGATCGTCCTGAGTTGCTGCTTTATCCTGACCGCGAGGTGGCCGATCGGCTGCCCTGTCTTGACCACGTGGTGGTCATTCTGCATTATGCGAGGGAGATATGTGCTCTCCTCATCGAATTGAGGTAACAGTCTGCATTTCGGGTAGCTCTTGGCTGGGCGCTTGAGGCCGTATTCTTCGGTTGTCAGGACATCAGTCCATCTGTCGACGAGTAGATCTTGTTCAGCTTGAATCTGCTGCTGTTTCTTTTTCAGGCTCCTTGCGGTGGCTATGAGCTAAAGCTTAAAGTGCTCCTTCACCGAAGGATCCTCAAGCACGATGAAATCTTCATTGTCGAGGCTTGTCTCATCATCGGAGGGTGGACGGTAACTATCGTCCTCCGAGTCATCTTCTATCGCCTGTTCATTAGGGTTGTCTTCCCCGTTGTCACGTTCCTCCTGTTCGGATGCAGCCCCGACAGGGTCTTCGTTGTTTTTGGCATCGCCCGGAGTACTATTTTCTCTGGTGCCAGTGTTGCCATCTTTTGAGCGACGAGGCTTAGAGCGGCGTTTGGGGCGCCGACGCTTGGACTGCGTCTCGGAGGGTTTATTCGCATCTGGCTCTCCTTTGTCGTCGTCAGATCCTTTAGGTCACTACTAGGAAAAGGGCTATAGATAGGATTGACACTAATGGCGCACCAGGGAAGTAGTACGCCACTACTATATACTAATGGCGCATCAGTTGGTGATGCGCCATTAGTGTGGAAGACACTAATGGCGCACCACACAAAAGGTGCGCCACTAGTTATAATTTTTTTTCGTTTTTACATACATACTAATGGCGCATCAGACCGAAGTGCGCCATTACTAGTTCTAACTAGTAATGGCACACCAGACAAGGAGTGCGCCAGTACTGAATTTTTTTTATTCTTTTTTTGCAAAACTACTAATGGCGCACCGCCGCTGGGTGCGCCATTAGTAAGCTTCCCCCCCCCCACTCCACCTATTCCCCTCCCTCCCTTCCTCCCCAACCATATGCCGCCGCCGCGCCTGCACGCTCCATCCGTCCTCTTCGTCCCCTGCTGCCGCCGCCCCGACCCCCGCCGGGATCCACCCCCGCCGCTCTCGCGCCCCCACCACTGCAGC